>NW_026943451.1:0-16814 GCF_024139115.2 Armigeres subalbatus | reverse complement strand
GAATATTATACGGGGAAAGTTATTGGATGTTGCTACCTTGGGAGACTTTGGTGCCTCCCTGTTATGCTAAGAACCAAAGCCTTATTGTCCTAGCATACTTTTATACAATCAAACCTTTAGTCAAAAGATCGATAAGTAGTGCAACCCTCTTCTGATTGACAGTTTCGGACATTTTGAGTACCTTTGTGGGCTTTAGTCAGATGAAAATTTTTCCGTCAAAGCGTAGAGAAAATCACACTGTAGAAATGAGCCAACACAAATGTGTTAAAATAATATTAATCATAATTTTAACATCTATATTTTGTTTGTGTGCTACTCTTTTACTGCATTTTTGTGTTGTTCATCACATTTTCCCTACTAACAAATGTTCTGTAGGTAAGTGTTACATTCTCGACTCATGGGTATAGTGTGGGGTCGTAAGTTAATTCCCGTCGTTGTTTGTATTACTTGATTTTCAAATCTAATTCAAACGTTAGCCCAACCGCCGACTCTAACTAAGTTGTATGTAACATATATTTCAGAGCTCTTACTTTTCATTTCGTACTATTAGCGCGATGAACAAATCATGGTTTATTAGCAATCGGTAATCAAAAATACCCTTCAATTTTTGGGTATTTGTCTTACGAAAATTTGTTTTCGTCCAAGAAAGCCTTCATTCGTCCATTCCAATATTCGCTGGTTTGACGTGAAATAAACGTGTTAGTAAAGCCTGTCCACGTTAAATTTCGGACACCCATCTTCCTATGCGATTTTTGAAAATTTTCTCAAACCACTGAGACGATAAATTCACATGACAGCTGAAACTTTCCGCTTTAGGTGCTGCTTTCAGTATGTTTTAGCTTTCTTTCGAATTGATAAAAGGCGAAAAATCAATTGGACATTATTTAAGTGTCCGAAATTTAACGTGGACAGGCTTTATTAGTGTGCGATTTCAACTAGTACACTAAATTATTTTTTATGCGGTATATGTGCATGTGCACCGTGTTAAATCCTAGTTACGACTTTTGAGGATCGCTGTCGCTTGATTGCCTTAGAGCCACTACGTATCCGCCGGGATGTGGGCAGAGTCCTATGTGAAGATGATGTACTTCAAGGAAGAATTGATTGCGAAAGAATTTTACAAAAAATCAACATGTTCGTTCAACCAAGACCGCTACGGAACAGTTCGATGCTGAGGCTCTCCCTTCGTCGCACTAACTACGGTGCAGAAACTGCAATCTACGGCCTCCAGAAAACGTTTAATAGAGTTTCTCCCATGTTCGACTTCAACATGACGCGGAATGTTCTTCGTCGTAGATTTTCTGAATTTGTCCGATGATTGTATGTGATAAGGCTGCATTTTATTTGTTTTAATTTTTTATCTTGACAATGCTACTATGTTATATTTTCTTGACTATGTGCGTTTTTTAGTATTAATTCATATTTACATACATCATTAGGGCCAATCGCAGTCTGTTGATGAAATCACACAATAAACAATAAACAAATCAAATTGACTTAAATTCATATAATTTTGGCCTGTTCTAAATATGTTTTGTGTTCATTGCAGAACATAGATTGAAAAATGTTCTTGGTTATCTAAGAAATTTCAGAAATAAAGGTCTTCAGATCTACACGCATAATCAAAGATATTTTGCCTGTTTTTAAATATGTTATGTGTCCAATGTCCATTGTGGTTTATACAATAGAATATGTTTATGGAAGATGATCGCGGTTATTCAAAAAAGCTCTGAAGTGAAAGCCTTCAGATCTACACGCGTAACTAATGATCAACAGGCCTGTTTTGAATATGTTATGTACCTATTGTGGTGCATTTAATAGAATATGCGTATGGAAGATGTTCGTGGTTATCCAATCGTAACCAATGATCTACAGACCTGTTTTGAATATGCTATGTGCCCATTGTGGTACATATAAAATAAAATGCTTATGGAAGATATTCGTGGTTATCCAAGAAACTCCTGCAGTGAAGGCCTTCAGATCTACATACGTAACCAATGGTCTACAGGCCTGTTTCGAGTGCGTTTTGCAGTACTGGAAAAGGTCGTGATCGTCATGTCATAAGAGAGAGAGCAAAGCGCCTTTTTCTATTTCAGGCGACCAAATGAAAGAATCGTGGATTCTTTGATCAATTTCGCATGAAAGGATGTTGTGCTTTATTTTAAAATAAATAAATAAATAATAATAAAATATTCAAAAATTAATCATTCTTCTTTAATTTACCGAGTTGGAAGTGGTAATAAACACACAAATAAAGCAGATATTGCCCACTTTCATGCCCTGTTACGGAATAAATATTTTTTGAGATTTAGCATGCCACTCATCCTTCGCGTTTCTATAGATATTGAAAGGGGCAGATATGTAAACATAATTGAAAATGAGAAATTTTAGTACTGTTGTGTGTATGAAAAATGTTAGCGGTTATTCAAGAAATTCCTTAAGTGAAGGCCTTCAGATCTACACGCGTAACTAATGATCAACAAGCCTGTTTTGAGTGTATTATGTGCTCATATGTACAATAGAATATGCTAGTATACAATCTCAATAATTATGTCATTAAATGTTTGGATTGGCTTTCAGTCACGAGTAATAGAGTTGACAATTTTTCTTCATCGCCGACGTTTTGATCAGAGAATGGGATCTTCCTCAGGGCTCTATGGCAGTATTTTTTTTAAATTTCCACTACTACTACTTGGTCGTCCCTCCTTAGCCGTGCGGTAAGATGCGCGGCTACAATTCTTGACTAAAAGCCAATTCGCGAAATAATTTTCAAATTTCACAGTAAAAACTTATTATTAATAATGTATGTGCCCATCTTGGTTGTGGTGAATCATTATCATACGATAATGATTGGAATTATCATACTCATTCATTTCTTCTAAAATTTCGGCCACTAGCTTAGGCTAGATCGCTGGAATGCCTTGCTGTGAAACACTGCTACGTTTTTGTCTTGATCCCTCGGCGGTCGTGCCACAAACTTCCTAACTCGAATCCTCCTGACTTCCCCCGGAGTCGAAAGTGGTCCATCAGTTCCGGTGAAGGAAACTTCCGCACTGATGGTGCCCCGACTACCGGCGGCTATCGCAGGGGACGTTTTCGCGCATTGCGCCAACTTCGTCTTCGGGTTGCAGAGGTGGTCCGACAGTTCCGGTGGTGGATGACGCCCGCACTGGCGGTGCCCTACATACCCGAAGCACTTCCTTCTTTTTTCTTCTTACTTCAGCAGGTTGGCTGATCGAGTGCCGAAGTCGGTCCGACGATTCCGGTTGGCAGAAGACTTCCGGGTGGCGTACCGACGACCCGAGGCCAAACACTGCTCACTGCGCAGGATTTTCCTTCGAACTGACGCTCATTTGCTGGTCCCTTCTCCATCTACTTTGCAGCTCTGACAGTATTTGCGTCACGACTCGGCTTACCGCATTCAACGTGTCTTCTTCGTTACGCATTCACTCTGTGATGTTGTCCGCCCGTAGGGCAGGCATTCCTCTACGAACTTTCGCAAACCGTGGGCAATCGAATAGCACGTGCTCTGGAGTCTCCTCTATGTTGATACACGCCGGGCAGAATGGCGATGACGCATGGCCACACCAAGGCAGATGGGGGATGAGAGAAGGCCGACAAAGGTGCTCAAACCGATGCCTTCTCCTTCCTTGGAGGAGCAACCATGGCCCAAGAGGCGATTGATTTTGCCTTGACGGCCAATGAAGAAAAGACTGCGCCTAAACCGAAACGGCTCAGGCAGCAATCCGGCGAAGGCGCTCAGAGCAAAGCCAAACGACGTGCAACCATAAAGGCCAAACGTCGTCTGGGCGGAGCAGATTGGGGTGCAGAGGAGCCCGAAGGGCGTCGACCCGAGAAGGTGACTTCTCGACCCAAAAAGGCGAAAGGCATCAATCAGGCGCAAGTCGCCGGGCCGCAAGAAGGTACCAGCCAGCCTGTGCCATTGGCACAATGGGACCGAAAATCCCTGGCAGCTGGTCAGTAGGGCAAAGCGGAAGTCGAACGCATCTCAACCCGCAAGCTAATGACAGTGGCGAGGCCTTGTTGGTGAAAACTGATATCTGACTGATAAGAGGTTACGAACGCGGACGACGTCGTCTATGCCGTCAGAGACCAGTGCGATACAGAGGTCTAAGACCTCTGTACGCCTAAGAGGCGGTCCCTTTGGCACGCAGGTAGCCTACCTTAGGTTACCGGTTGCGGAAGCCAAAAAGGTAATGGAGCGAGGCAAGTAGCCGCCTTCAGTGGACAGGTGCTATCGGTGCTTAGAGTTGGGACACAAGTCCTACAACTGTAAGGGCCCAGACCGTAGCAACCTGTGTCGTCGTTGTGGTGAGGAAGGGCACAAGGCGCATGAATGTGATAAGGCACCAAAGTGCCTTATCTGCGCCAGCAAAAAGCAAGCCTGTAACCACGTTATGGGTGGGTCTTCGTGTCCCATCGGAGAGAAAAATAAGAATAAGCCGTGCAAGTAACACAGCTGAATCTTAACCACTGTGCAACTGCCCAGCAGCTGTTGTGGCAGTCGGTCTCGGAGTCGAGGACTGATGTCGCCCTCCTGTCCGACTCGTACAACGTCCCTGTTGATAACGGCAATTTGGTCTTCCGACACCCGGTCTAGGATGGCGGCTATTTGCACGTCGAGACGGTACCCGATCCAAGTGGTGATACACTCCTCTGCTGAGGGTGTTGCGATAGCTAAGATCAATGGTGTGTTCTATTGTAGCTGCTAGGCCCCACAAAGGTGGCCATTAGAACAGTTCAATCAGATGATAGATAGGCTATCGTCTGACCTAGTGGGTCATAAGCCGGTCGTCATAGAAGGAGATTTTAACGCTTGGGCAGCTCGACGCAGTGCTAGTCAATGATGGTTCCGTCAGCACGTTCAGAAGGAACGGGTTTGAGTCATGGATTGACGTAACGTTTGTCAGTCCTGGTCTGGCACAGGACTTGGACTGGAGCAAAGATTTTAAAGTACAAGATAGTCTACTCTTGATTATTCCATAGAAGTCACTAGCGAACAACTTTTCTGTTGTGCAGCGCCAACTGGTGATTAAAAGTCTGACTGTTTCATTAAAAATGATCAAAGTAGCTTTGAACTTTTGCTTTCGTTTAGTAAACAACAGAATCAACAAGAAACATGTTGACAGAAGTCGTTGGTATAATGTTCCAGTCCTCGATGTTCAGCTGTCTCAAAACCCCTTACCATCGGAAGATTCGCACCACATTAAACGTTACCATTTGAATTCACGAGACAGGCGGAAGCAGATTAAAATACTTTATTTCTTCGTAAATGGTTACCCAACAACACCAACGTCCTATATATGTAATTTGATTGAGGAATCTGCTCCACGGTGAAAGGGTCAAGCTTTGCAATGAACAACAACGTTTCTGATCATCGAACACACAAACAATATGTAAAAAATAAAATCTACAAAAAAATGAAAATTAGATTTATTTTATTCTATACTCTTATGAAAAAAATCACTGATGCATTGATGTTTTTTTGGTGCTAGTGTATACAAATACCGAAAGGTATTTCATCTAGCTGAGGATCTTGATACCTATTTTAGTCTGCATTGTTCAAGTAGCCGGGCAGTTTTCTGTATGGTTTTTGCTTGTCTAAGGTGGACAAATTCCATTTTTTCCTACTACAAGAAATTTAGTATTCAGTGTCCAACAGAACACAGAGTTCTTTCAAAGTTGAAAATAGTACTGAGCGGAAGTTCCTTATACCACTGACAAACAGACGTAACACTGAGAAAATTCCCATCGACCATGAACTCAACGGTCGTTTTAAATTCAACTGCTTGCGAGTTCACATCCAGGGGCGCGCGCATCGTATACCTTTTGTATTTGACATCTCACACTAGGCGCCTTCTTGTTGACATTTGTCGTACTACTAAACTGTGTTTCGTACAACATGCACGCTAGGTGGTGGTAAAATAACTGGGCGATGGATTTGGAAACAAATTGTTCTAGCTGTTACGTCTGTTTGTCTGTGCTTATACCTTCTTTGAATATGTCATAAGTCTTATTTCTGTCTTTCACACGTTTTCGGAAGTAGACTTGCCCAGGATTTTTCGATGCAATTCTGGAACCAGCCAATTGATAAAGCAACAACTGCGTTCAGGTTTCACAACACCAGTTAGTTTAAACATATGCTATTGGTTTAATACACTCTATAAATTAATTTATTGTTAACATGCAGAAGTACGTTGACTCTCAACCAAGGGTTGATTATCCCTTGGATCTTTAATGATCTAGGGATTCTTGCCGCTTTTGCTATCGAATGTCTATCGATGACGACTCAGGATGGACGGGTAGGTATAGAAAAGATTGTTGAAACCGAACTGAGTGTAGAATACTGCTTCGGGATATGTACCTGTCGGAATGAGGAAAATCTTTACAATATAATGAGATGGTCGATAATATGAAGCCAATAGTGACCATATCTGAACATTGCTGTCGTCAAACGGTTGTGGCTATGGACTCGTTACACTCTCAAATTCATCAGAAAGCTGTTCCGCACCTTTAACATTCCAAAAGATTCAATAAACTGAAGAAGTATGAAGTATGACACTTGATTTGTTTAAATTGTTATCGAAGTAACGATGCACTTTCACGCGTTGCTGTGATTGAACAGTTCGACCGCCACACACTGGAGCGCAGGGACAGCAGGGACAGTAGGGACAGCATGGACCATGTCCAAGGGCTTGACGACCCCTCCCAGCTGTCTGCGAGTCAGGGAGAACTGCCTCAGGCGTGGTGGATTTAGCAGTGGGCTCTGCTAAAATCCCTCCCAAAAAACCACAAGTGTCCGTAAGCAGACTCTATCAAAGCGACTGTGTGCCGCTTCAAAAGCACAAGCCCAGGGAGTGCCATTTGTCCGATCACGGACGGGTAGCGGTGGAACTGTCGGAATATTAACCTCGACAGCGGCAACCTTCCCACTGAAGTATTGCCTGGACTGGATGAGCCACCAGTTGGCTCGGTAGGGGATGTGGACTGTATTCAATGCCCTTCGGCTGAAGGGCCTCGAATCCGTACGATAGCGACTAACGAAAATTATTGTTTTAACTCCTTGAAGCCTTGAGAAAGGCTGTTTGTTTCGGCTTGTCCAAGAAAAATAAAGCGGTTAAATAATAAACAACGATGTATTTCATGGAATAGTTTACAACAAACTGAATGCTCTGCGAGCGAGTGTACATTTCTTTTATACATGTTTTGAATCCTATCTGCCTCCTGATTGGTCGGCCAATCAGCGAGCGGCATGTTGCCAAGTCGTCTTTGCTGTCGGTGCTCTCGTCTTAGGCTTCTTCTTTTTCTTCCTCGCATCTGGCGTCCAATTCATAACGGTTCTTTTCGCTCGGCACACACCAGCAAGCCAAGAAAACAAGTACAATTATCATTCGAGTGGGAAGTGCGTGTTCATTTAGATAATGTTAGCAGGACGGCGACCGAAAAACCCCTCGGCCGACTCGGGGTTAGTAGGATGGGAAATGGGATTTTAGGTTTATAATTTTGGGATTGGTTAGTTAGAAAAAAAAAAACATTTAACTACATTCGCCTTGTGCGCGAACATTCTCCCCCGGGCGAAGTGATTTAGGTGTCAAGCAAGGAGGATCGGCTGACTCAAATGGTAAAGGGGCGAGTTTTGAGACCGGACGACGAAAGACACCACCCACCGTTTGGACATCTGCAACCCGTACGACTGAGTCAGAACCAGGAAAAACTTTCACGATTCGACCTAACTTCCAGGTTTGCGGAGGAATATTATCTTCCTTGAGCAGAACAACAACTCCAGGCATTACATTTTTAGATCCTTGTGTCCATTTCTGTCTAGTGTGGAGCGTATTAAAATATTCACGAGATCATCTTTTACGGAAGTGATCACGAATTCTCTGCACAAGTTGCCAACGAGTCAGTCGATTGATGGCAATGTCTTCATGGGATGGTTCCGCAATAGCAGTTAGCTCACGGCCAATGAGGAAATGTCCTGGAGTTATAGCTTGTAGTTCGTTGGGGTCTACGGAGGATTTGAAATAAGGGACGCGAATTGAGGATTGCTTCGATTTGCGTCAGTACTGTGTAATACTCCTCGAACGTTAGAAGCATCACGAAGAATCTTTTTAAGGTGCGTTTTCGTACTTTTCACTCCTGCCTCCCATAGACCGCCGAAGTTGGGAGCACGAGGAGGAATAAAGGTCCATTTAATTTCACGGGCGACACAGAAACCATTCAACTCTGCCTCTAGTTGATCACTTTTAAATAGTAGGAACAAATTATGTAACTCCGATTTAGCTCCTATGAAATTTGACCCATTATCCGAAAACAATTCTTCAACAAGACCACGTCTTGCAACAAAACGATGAAGGGCCGCAATGAATGCTGAAGCAGATAGATCCGATACCAATTCAAGGTGGATTGCTTTCGTTGACATACATACAAATAAACAAATATAACCTTTGACGAGAGTAGACTTTCTTCCACCTTGACGGATAAACACGGGACCCGCAAAATCAACACCGGATTTGGAGAAAGGAGGAGCAGGGACGACACGAACTTTAGGTAGATCGCCCATGGACGGCTGCAACAAACTTGGGTTGTTTCGGAAACATGTAACGCAGGCTCGGGTGATTTTCCTGACCACTGATCGAGCATTCAGCAGCCAAAACCTTTGGCGAACAGCAGCTATAAGCCCGGACGGACCAATATGCAACAATTCCTTATGCATTGCTCTTATCATTGACTCGACTACAGGATTTTTATTTGGTATCAAAATTTGGTGTTTTGCACCGTATGGTAGAGAAGTATTGCGTAATCTTCCACCAACTCTCAGAATACCATCCTTCGTCATAACACCAAGATGGCTAAGACGGCGCAATGGTTCGTTTGATTCGATACGTGCGATTTCATCCAGCAAACTCAGATCTTTGAACATATTTGATAATGGTATTCAAAGATTCACGCATCTCCTGCACTGTCAGATACTTCGAAGTAATACGTTGTGATTTGGATCCCGCATTTTTAATAAATCGTCGAACATATCCAATTACACGTTGCAGCTTCCGGAAGGAACTGAAAGCAGTCATCACAGGGAGAGGTTCTGGCACCAAAACAGCAAAGGTAGAAGCAATTGGTTTCCATTCCGGTAGTTCCTCATCGGAGACAGGCTCGGGTTCGTCAATTTGAAAGGTGCGACTTCGCAAAAACAATGGTCCCCTCCACCAGAGGTCATTTGTGACTAACGTAATTGGGTAGTTTTGTCCGCGGCTGACGACGTCAGCTGGATTTTCGGCTGATTTGACATAGTTCCAAGTAACGTTCGATGAATTTTCAACGATTTCTGATACACGATTACGGACAAACAGTGTCCAGCTGAGCTAGAGGTTTCTTTAACCATGCAAGAACAATCTGACTGTCGGACCAAAGATGAATGGACCGAAAATCCATCTTAAGCGCCGGTAGAACCTTTAACAATAATCTTATTAGCAATAAGGCGGCACAAAGTTCTGCTCGTGGAATAGTCAGTCCCTTGATCGGAGTGACCTTAGACTTACTGCATACAAGTGACACCTTCACTCCATCCTGAGTGATAGCACGGATATATAGACATGCTCCATAAGCAGAAATAGAGGCATCGGCAAAACCATGTATCTCGTAATACTCCACATTAAGGGCAGCAAAGAATCTTGGAATCTTGATCTCATTAATGAATTTCAGGGTGTCACGAAACATAGTCCACGACTGCAGTAGTTTATCCTCCAAAACATCATCCCAATTCAGCTTGTTTCACCCCAAATTTGTTGCATAATAATCTTCGCGGAGACGAAAACAGTTGACACCAGCCCATGAGGGTTAAATATTTTGGCTATTTGGGACAGAACATTCCATTTGGTTGGTGGAGAGTTTTCTATATTTGGAAGTTTCAAATTGAAACGATAAATATCCTCTACAGGATCCCATAGCAAACCCAATGTTTTGACAGCTTGGTTGATATCTGAAACTTCGAGCGAAAAAACTCACTCTATCCTTTTCTGGAACTGTCTCCAGAATGGCAGCATCATTGGCACACCATTTGTGGATTGGAAATCCTCCAGAAACGAGCAGCTCTGTAGGCTCGATGCGAAGTTGTATTGCTCCTGTATGGTTTCAGTTCCCGTCAAAACGTCGTCGACATAGAAATTTTCGATGACAATTTGAGCCGCTTGTGGATACCGAGGATTTTCATCGAAAGCAAGCTGTTGAAGGGCTCTCGTTGCAAGAAATGGAATGCCGAAGATGTACCGTAAGTAACAGTCGTTAGTTCGAGAACTTCTAATGGATCGGCGGGGTTTCTCTCCAGAAGATGCGGAGCAAAGGAGTATGGATTCGATCTACTCTAATTTGTCTGTACATCTTACTAACATCAGCTGTAAACACATAACGATGCTTGCGGAAGGAAGGTTTATTGAAAATAGGTCATTTTGTACCACTGGACCTATCATCAGAGAGTCATTCAGGGATGGTCCTCCAGCCTTCAAAGAAGCATCGAAAACGACTCGCAGCTTCATTGAAGAACTACTGGTCTTCAACACCGCTTGGTGAGGAAGATAGTATTTCAGAAGATTGGGAGGGTCACTGGATTCCGTCGATCTGTTCGCAATGATTGAGTGTCTTGTATTCATTAATGAACTCTACATAAAGCCTTTTCAATTCTGGGTCCTTTCGGAACCGCTGTTCCAGCATCAGAAACGACGTAGGGCGATGGAACGATTGCTTTCCATTCAAATACCATATTCTTCAAGGGTAATTGAACGACATAACGGCTGCTTAGATCGCGACGCGTAGTAGAAGAGAACCTTTCTTCACATAGCTGTTCCTCACTGGTGAGTGGATTGCAAGACTCCACCGATTCAAGGGCCCAAACTTTTCCATAGTGTTAGTAAGACCTTGCCAGACCTACAGCGTAACAATGTTGTGTATGTGTGGGTTGATGTCTTCAACGGACCCGGCGACAACCCATCCTAGACGTGTCTCTTGTAGAACAGAAATTATCGGCTATCTTGTATTGACCTGGCATCAATAAGCTTGAAGAAGAGTTGGATTCCTATCAGCAAATCAATTTCTCCAGGTATGGAACTCTGGGTCTGCTAGTGATAGGCCAGGAGGGATTTTCCACTGTTTGATATCAATCGGTACAGATGGCATGGACCCAACAACTTTTCCTGCAATCAAGCATTGTAACTGTCCCCGAAAATCAGCATAACATGAACGCATTTCGAGAGTGACCATTTCCGAAATAGTAGACTGCTGGCCATTAGCTCCAACCACGTCCACTTTGGTAGAAAAACGAGGTAGATTCAACAATTCAACCAGACGATTCGACACAAGATGCGCTTGAGATCCACAATCCAAAAAGGCACGGCAAGACTTCAAATTTCCATTCACATCTTTCACTTGTACCGCGCTGTCATCAGCAAGCTGTTGCACAAACGAGGAATCTGTCTAGTTGAACATGAAACTGCATGAGATTGCGACTCATCGAAAAGAATGGGTTTTTACCTGTGGGATGATGGATTTCGCAGTGGATGAGATTCAGACTGAGATTGAGAGGAGGACTGCGTTACCGTTTTCGAGGCGGACTGAGACAAAAACCTTATCAGAGTGAAGCAAAGTGTGATGTTTAGCTTGGCACTTGGAACACGTATACGCTGAAGAACACGCACTACTCTGGTGGCCCACCCTAAGACAATTGAAACAAGCTTTGATATGTCTTACCTTGGCTTGGCGTTGAGCGATGGTCATCTCCCGGAAGGCGTCGCACTTGAATACTGGATGGATTCCGGATCCGCAGAGCTCGCATGTACGTTCCTTGGTGATGATAGCTGGGCCTTCGATACATTCTTCGGTTGTTGTCCGGGGCCCCTCATCGGCAACGATGTTTCACTGTAGATGCTGGCTTGTGTAACGATTCTTCCCAACGCTCCAAAACTGCGCACCGTTTCAGGAACTCGACAATGTCTTTGTATGTAGGCAATTGCTTGTGGGGAATGGAAGCCTCCCACTGAAGTCGCGTGTCCTTGTCAAGAGCAGCAGCTAGTAGGTTGACGACGAACCGTTCAGAAAACCTAACATGTCTTCCTTCATGAGGCTCAACCCATCGACGTGCTGGGTGACCTCGTCGACGAGCTCTCTCAGCTCCTTGGCGTTCTCTCGACTCATCTTTATTTCAGACCCAGCAAACCGTTGATATGGATGTCCACGATCACGTTTGTCTTCAGCGTTCTTCAGAATTTTCCACGCGTGCGCGTAATTATTCTGGCTCAGCGGTTCAGGTGTCAATCACTCCAGCAGCTCTGCCGACCAGAGCCCTATCCAAATGATGAGAGCTTGATAGCGTCTGAATCGGCTGACGTCCTCGCATGATGTCCAAAACGCATGGCTTTGAAGCGTGGCCAGTTTTCGGGTTTTCCGTCGAAGGAAGGGATTGTGCCTTCAACGGTTGCTGCTGGACAATGATCCTTGGAGGATCCGGTTGTGGTTGTGGCATCACATTTACCAGCGTGTTACTGGGAGCAGTGATAGAACTGCATGATGGCTTCCAACAGCGCACGCAGTTTCAGTGTGCTGTGCTTCGAACGCATCGTCAGCGGACTCCATCTGCTCCTCCATCCGATGCTTCCTGCGTAAGCGCAATGATGTTCTCATGGTGGCTGCGCGCAGTATTCGCTGTAAAAGTGATCCAGCTTCTTCGAATACACCGCAAACATGGCCATGCTGGTGTTTCGGATCCAGCTCCGGCGACTTCATCCAGAGCTTTCCTGATCCTGGTAATTTGGGCCTTCCGCTTGGCCCCTGAAGGACACCAACGTTTTAATGTCCTTGGCTTTCGGCTTGTCGCCCTTCGCCGGTGTATACTCTGGCAGCATCTTCACTCGCGCGCGATGGACAATAACGAGTAAGAAAATGTCGGACACACAGAAACTCAATTAAATTTCACTCGCGCGCGTTTTACTTCAGGTTGCAGCAATCGGTTCACTCACTTTATCACTTAAGCTCAATGGACAGCAAAGAAAACTATTTTAATCAACCCGTCGCTATCGTATCGGAACAGGAACACGACGATCGGCTGATCGTCGGCAGCAAACTAAACCTCGCCTTCGTGCGGGAACGGTGTCGCAATCGTCAGATTGGCGACAGGGAACAGTGACGTGGGCTGGCACCAATCGTCAGATTGCCAGCACTCAACCTGTTGCGGGTGCAACACACAGGATGCGGATCGCTCGTGGATCCGGTTCGATTGACCAAAATGTCCGATCTACGGACGGGTAGCGGTGGAACTGTCGGAATATTAACCTCGACAGCGGCAACCTTCCCACTGAAGTATTGCGCCTGGACTGGATGAGCCACCAGTTGGCTCGGTAGGGATGTGGACTGTATTCAATGCCCTTCGGCTGAAGAGGGCCTCGAATCAATACGATAGCGACTAACGAAAATTATTGTTTAACTCTTGAAGCCTTGAGGAAGGCTGTTTGTTTCAGCTTGCCTAAGAAAAATAAAGCGGTTAAATAATAAACAACGATGTATTTGCAGGGAATAAGTTTACAACGAACTGAATGCCTGCTGCGAGCAGTGTACATTTCTTTTATACATGTTTTGAATCCTATCTGCCTCTACTGATTGTGGTCGGCCAATCAGCGAGCGGCATGTTGCCAAGTCGTCTTTGCTGTCAGGTGCTTCTCGTCTTACGACTTCTTCTTCTTCTTCCTCGCTGCTGGCGTCCAATTCATAACGGTTCTTTTCGCTCAAGCACACTTTACCCAGCGCCAAGAAAGCAAGTTCAATTATCATTCGAGGTAGAAGTGCGTGTTCATTTAGATAATGTTAGCAGGGAGGGCGACCGAAAAACCCATGACCGACTCAAGGGTTAGTAGAGATGGGAAATGGGATTCTGGGTTTATAATTTTGGGATTGGTTAGTTAGAAAAAAACATTTAACTACATTCGCCTTTGTGCGCGAACACCGTGGCACATCAGGATTGATTCAGTAAGATCCTGATTATGGTATACTAGTTGCATGTTATTGGTCTTGTTTTGGATATTGAGATATTGTGAACGCGAGGGCTGGTAGTCTGGTTATTCTATTCTCTTTAGTAAGGCCAGGTGACACCGACCTGAAACGGCGAATTGGCTAATGTCCAGGCTGTCTTCCGTCATAAAACCGTGGCTGGCCTTGCAGCACGCGAGGTACAATCCTGTCGCTCAGCTGGCACTGAGTGGGAGTAGGCTCAGATGCTTTTCCCTGACTAGCGCTGATCTGGCTCTGAACATGAAAGTGTCAACCCTCGCATGGCCTCCCTGCATGCCGCAAGGTATGTATAGATAACCATGGGATCGTGAAGGCGACTACACCAGCAGGATTCGACAGCAGTCGCAAGGAGAGGGACCCATCAGATTGCCATGAGTAATCCCATTAAAATAAAATCGACGAAGGAAGGAGGTGAAGCTGAATGGTGGTAAGGAGAACCCTTTCACCAGACGTAGCGGCCTGGAAAAGGTCTCCCAAAGATCGCCGGGGAAGGCGATGGTGCCAGAAGCCGTGGAGGGTCTGAGGAGGTGCCGGTTGAAGTAAAGATGGACGGCCTACCCTGACCCGCGTCATCAAATCTGTGATGGCGAACCACGAAGAACGCGGTGGTCACACGATGGAAGTAGTCACCCGGAGGTATCTGCGACGTGATTATGTCCTTCCTAGACAACCGGGTTAATTGCTACAGCAAGGACTTGAAACTTGCTGTACAGGCACTCTGGTGCCCTAGTAGTTGAGGCCAAAACGGAGTAGAGGGTCCCTACTAGAGGCCAGTAAGAGTGCCGGAAAGAGCTCCACAAACTCGTCAAGGAGCGGAAGCAGGCGGATAAGGATAAAAGAGGAGGCCGGAATTGAAAATTCGTCTCTGCTTGTCCGAGGAAGCAAACGACTGGCGGAGCAAAAGGATGGCTATAACAGGGCGACCCTGAAGCTGGAGTAAAGGATTACACAGGACGCCCGGAAGTCAGCGAAAAGGAAGAAGGTCGAGCAGAAGGATGGCCATCCCAAGCCGTTGAACCCAGTGCCTCCACCAGTGAGGACCACTGAAGCTCGCCGGGAGGAAGACCTACCCTGGAGGAAGTCGTGAACCCCAAGAGGGAAAGACGACAACGAAAGCAGACCGCAGAGAAGGCGGCGGGGGGGGCGATCCGCGCCACTGTTAAGAGGGGTAGGGCCAAGAAGACGACAGGTGAACCTTCCAATGTCAGTGGTAAGCGTAAAAGATAGAGGTGGAAGGCGATTATCGTCAGTACTCGACGACAAGAGCTACGCCGAAGTCTTGAAGGCCATGAGGAGTTAATGACAAACTCGCTGGCCTAGGAAGGAGGATATCAACTGCATTCGAAGGACGCGGAGAGAGCGAGATGATTCTCGTCTTGAAGCGGGATGCTGCTCAGAAGAGTTCTGAGTACAAAAAGTTGACAGAGAGAGTCCTGGGCGATGAGGTTCAAGTAAGAGCCCTATGTCCAGTTTCGAACATTCAGTGCAAGGGCCTGGATAAAGTAACCGAAGCCAGAGACCTGGTCGACGCACTGAGAGACTCAGTGCAATGTCGAGATCCAGGAATCTACGGTTCCAGTTACGCAAAGCTTCATGGAGATACAGGTTGCCTCCATTCCTAAGTACCTCCAGGCTGAGGCCAAAAAGGTAATGGATAAAGGCTGAAACTGAAGAGTGGGTTGGTCAGTATGTCCGCTAAGTATAAATAACCACTTCAGACCTGTTTCAGGTGTCTTGGCAGCGGTCATAAGTCTTATGACTGTAAAGCGACCTGATCGCAGTGAAAGCTATGCCGTAGGTGTGGAGCTGAAGGCCACCAAGCTCGCACCTGTCAGGCTGCACCAAGGTGTCCTGATCTGTCCCCGGGTACAGACAACAGACACTACTCACCGGGTGTCCAGGGCTTGTCCGGCCTCTAGAAGGACCCAGACACGCAGGTAACACAGCTTAACCTGAACCACTGCGAGCGGCTCAATTGCTGCTACAACAGTCAGTTACTGAGTGTAAAGCTGATGTAGCCTTGCTGTCCGGATCCTTACCGCATCCCTGCCGGTAACGGTAGTTGGATTGCCGGATAAGTCCCAGATGGTGGCCATCTGGACTTGCGGGCAATATCCCATCCAGGAGATATGCTCATCACCTGACGATGAGGGGTTTCGTTATAGCAAAGGTAAACAGGGGTTTACTTTTGTAGCTGGCTACTGTCCTCCCAGGTGGAGTAAAGCGCAGCGGTTACTAGGGTAGTAGATATTCTTGCAGCAAGACTAACTGGCTTAAAACCGTTGGTTGTAGCAGGCGACTTCAATGCGTGGAAGGCAGTGGATACTGGGGATCCCGGTCCACAAACGCCAGAAGGTCATACCTGCTAGAGTCGCTAGCGGTATTGAACGTAGTCCTGCTGAATGAAGGCCAAGTGCCAACGTTCAGGGGACCGGAACGGTGATTCGTGCATCGATGTGACCTTCTGCAGCGCGGGATGGACGGTGAAGCCAAGATAGATAGAGGAGGTTCTGCCATGAGGGCGCATACCTCCAGCGATCATCAGGAAATTCGTTTTTATGATCCACGGTATACCCCGTAGCAACCATTAGAGCGGATCGGCAAAGCCGATCTAAGGATGGCGCACCCTCGCAGTTCAACCCAGAACTCTTGGAGGGAATCACTACGATGGGAGACGCGAGCAACTTGGGGATTAAGCGCGACGAGTTAATCGATGTACTAACCCGTGCATGCGATGACGA
>NW_026943450.1:0-1000 GCF_024139115.2 Armigeres subalbatus | reverse complement strand
ATCTCGAAACAATGTGCAGTATATCGTGAGGAAGAAGGGATTATCCGCTTAAAAATCGATCGCAACCTGTCGTATAGTGAAGCACGTTCAGAATTTCGTAGGGCAACTGGAAACACATCCTATGCTACCGTGACCCAACATAAAACGCGGCCCGAAGAAAGTGACAAAGATCGTATGATCAAATCTCTTCAAGAACAGATTGTGAACCTCACTAAAGTAATCGCGGATCTGAAGGCACAAATAACATCTGTTGGACAACAAGGAAGTATCTGCAAGCAACCCAGCACGAAAGTGACAAACTCCTTCTCTCAACCTAAGCCACAAACTAAAAACTGTTACATCGAACTAACTCGCTCGAGTTCTTACGACGAACTACAAATCAACAGCCAAAACCATCGCAAACAATCGCAACCAAATTACGATCACAACATCGAAGGCAATGCAGACAATATGGACTATGAAAATACTCGAAGCCACAAGAGGAAAGGAAACAAAAAGAACGGCGGCACAGACTCTCCTGATAGAAAAAAATGTCCAACCGCCGAAAACATCTCTCAATCGGAGCAGTCTTTAGGAATGGAAACACGCAATAGGAAAAAATGATGATTAATACACCCCCAAGCATAGAATTACGACCCGGCAAAACAAAGGACAAGGAAAGGACATCAAATACACATATCGCAATTAAGTATAATTCTACAAACACTTGTACCACAAACCCCCCCGAATCGCCAAGCGCGAGGCCTTCCGTGTCGGCCCTGACCAGAAATGTTCCGAGCTTGCTCGATGTGCCTCTGGCGGCAGCCGATGCGGCTCGCCTATCTTTTCAGGCAAGTACCCCAATCAATACAAATGTTCGAAACAGTACCTCTCTGTTTCTCGCTCCTATTCTAGAAACACCATCTGCAACAATCAAAAATGACATCGCACCTCAATACACTGTTCATGACTGGCACGGGGAGATAGAGACGAATACAACCTCCCCCCTCCCGGATGAGGG
>NW_026943449.1:0-16355 GCF_024139115.2 Armigeres subalbatus | reverse complement strand
ATGGGCATATTGTCACTTTGAATGGGGTTCCAATGGGGTCTAGCAACGCTAAATATTAAAGGCTTCTGTTAGATACAAAATTAACTTAAAAAATCACATATATTAAGTGTCTATTATATATCCACTTATACATAGAAAAACAAAGCTTGGTCTTAAGAACAAGACCAGCCATGTTGTATGCTGTGCCAATATGGACAATTTGTTGCAATAACAGAAAGAGACACTTCAGAGGATTCAAAATAAAATTTTAAAATTATTCTGAAGTTGGCTCCCTGTTATTGTACCAAAGAACTTCATATAATTTCCTATATTAAGATTTAAGACATTGCAACAAATGTGCAATTAAATAATTTCCAATGAACTATTGAGAAATCAACTGTACATCTTTAATTCGACTTTAAGAACGGCGAAGCAGTCTTGACGATTGAAATAAGATGTATATTTGCCCGACGTTTCGACACGGGGATGGTGTCTTCACCAAGGGAAAAGTACAGTGTTTATTTCTAGTCTATTGTTTAGCCTAACGTTAACTGTCTGGCCTGGATTTTTCTGGTACATGCTATGAAATTTAGATAATTATAACACTCAATTTGAACTAATTACAACACATCCAAACATATCAAAACTGGCCTAACATGGGTAATAAAGAAAACACTCCAGGTATTACCGTAGGCATTTAGGAAAGCTGTACTTGCGACCATAACGCTAATACAGAGCTAACATCTTTCTACAATCAGCTACAATCTTTCTCTTCACAGCATTTACTTGACACATTCATACAAACATACATACATACAATCAACTTAAAGCTCTTTTCATAATCATATCCAATAGTAAAATAGTGTTCATTTGCCATGCCTCTAACATAGCAGTTTTCTCCGCATCTAACCAAGAACACCCCAAGTAACATTTTTGGTTTAGTAACCATTTTTTGCTATACAAGAGTCCGATAAAACCATTAAAAAAGCCAAATGTTACTGGCTTGAAGGCGTAGTCGACCAGACTGGCCCGTCCTAGACCCACTCAAATTACAAAGTAAACTTTCATATAGGTACCGCAAAAATATTTCCTCGTTCTTCACTGCATAGCATGTCTTTTTTGATAATTTTTACAGAGAAGTATCGAAGTTGTCGTTGCAAAATGTCAAGTCCATAGATTTGCCAGATTTTTATTGCCATTCACTTCCTTTGCCAACATGAAAGTCTCATTCACTGCCCGAGCCATCCCCAGAAAGGATGTACGGCAAAGACGGACGCTTCGATAATTTAATTATTCTCAAAGGGCCCTCGCATACTTCAACACCTTTCAAACAATTTTCACACTTGTCGCTGCCTAGCGATAACATTCGGACTGCGTTTCTTTCCCATTTGCTTTCGCACACACGCTGCTCCCTTCCTCTATACGAGCAGTATCGAGACCGATATGCCAATAAAATTGAATTTAAAACTAATTACGGTCGTACAGGTTCTGTCTAATAATATCCATTCATTTCATTTCATTTATTTAGTTGACATCTAAACAGATAACACTGAATCAACAATTTGACGCCACAATGCACGGTTCGAGGCCTCTCTCCATCCTCGGATACGCCTCACGCTCGCCAAGTCGTTCTGCACCTGGTCTGCCCATCTCGCTCGCTGCGCTCCACGCCGTCTCGTACCTGCCGGATCGGAAGCGAACACCATCTTTGCAGGGTTGCTGTCCGGCATTCTTGCAACATGTCCTGCCCATCGTACCCTTCCGGCTTTAGCTACCTTCTGGATACTGGGTTCGCCGTAGAGTTGGGCGAGCTCATGGTTCATTCTTCGCCGCCACACACCGTCTTCTTGCACACCGCCAAAGATGGTCCTAAGCACCCGTCTCTCGAATACTCCGAGTGCTTGCAAGTCCTCCTCGAGCATTGTCCATGTTTCATGTCCGTAGAGGACAACCGGTCTTATAAGCGTCTTGTACATGACACATTTGGTGCGGTGGCGAATCTTTTTCGACCGCAGTTTCTTCTGGAGCCCGTAGTAGGCCCGACTTCCACAGATGATGCGCCTTCGTATTTCACGACTAACGTTGTTGTCAGCCGTTAGCAAGGATCCGAGGTAGACGAATTCCTCGACCACCTCGAAGGTATCCCCGTCTATCGTAACACTGCTTCCCCAAGCGGGCCCTGTCGCGCTCGGTTCCGCCCACAAGCATGTACTTTGTCTTTGACGCATTCACCACCAGTCCAACTTTTGTTGCTTCACGTTTCAGGCGGGTGTACAGTTCTGCCACCTTTGCAAATGTTCGGCCGACAATGTCCATGTCATCCGCGAAGCAAATAAATTGACTGGATCTGTTGAAAATCGTACCCCGGCTGTTACACCCGGCTCTCCGCATGACACCTTCTAGCGCAATGTTGAACAACAGGCACGAAAGTCCATCACCTTGTCTTAGTCCCCGGAGCGATTCGAAGGATCTGGAGTGTTCGCCCGAAATCTTCACACAGTTTTGCACACCATCCACCGTTGCTTTGATCAGTCTGGTAAGCTTCCCAGGGAAGCTGTTCTCCTCCATAATTTTCCATAGCTCTACGCGGTCTATACTGTTGTATGCCGCCTTGAAATCAACGAACAGATGGTGCGTTGAGACCTGGTATTCACGGCATTTTTGAAGGATTTGCCGTACAGTAAAGATCTGGTCCGTTGTCGAGCGGGCGTCAACGAAGCCGGCTTGATAACTTCCCACGAACTCGTTCACTAATGGTGATAGACGACGGAAGATGATCTGGAATATCACTTTGTAGGCGGCATTAAGGATGGTGATCGCTCGAAAGTTCTCACACTCCAGTTTGTCGCCTTTCTTGTAGATGAGGCATATAACCCCTTCCTTCCACTCCTCCGGTAGCTGTTCGGTTTCCCAGATTCTGACTATCAGTTTGTGCAGGCAAGTGGCCAGCTTTTCCGGGCCCATCTTGATGAGCTCAGCTCCGATACCATCCTTACCAGCTGCTTTATTGGTCTTTAGCTGTTGGATGGCATCCTTAACTTCCCTCAAGGTGGGGGCTGGTTGGCTTCCATCGTCCGCTGAACTGACGTAGTCATCTCCTCCGCTGCCTTGACTTTCACTGCCTGTACTCTCAGCGCCATTCAGATGTTCCTCGTAGTGCTGCTTCCACCTTTCGATCACCACACGTTCGTCCGTCAAGATGCTCCCATCCTTATCCCGGCACATTTCGGCTCGCGGCACGAAGCCTTTGCATGATGCGTTGAGCTTCTGATAGAACTTGCGTGTATCTTGAGAACGGCACAGCTGTTCCATCTCCTCGCACTCCGCTTCTTCCAGGCGCCGTTTCTTCTCCTGAAAAAGCGGGTCTGCTGTCTCCGCTTCCGTCTATAACGTTCCACGTTCTGCCGGGTACCTTGCTGCAGCGCGACCGCCCGCGCTGCGTCCTTCTCCTCCAGAATCTGTCTGCACTCTTCGTCGAACCAATCGTTCCGTCGACTTCGACCCATATACCCGACGTTGTTCTCCGCTGCGTCGTTAATGGCTGCTTTGACTGTACTCCAGCAGTCTTCAAGAGGGGCCCCATCGAGCTCACCCTCTTCCGGCAACGCTGCCTCGAGATGCTGCGCGTATGAAGTGGCGACATCAGGTTGCTTCAGTCGCTCTAGGTCGTACCGCGGCGGTCGTCGGTACCGAACATTGTTGATGACGGATAATTTTGGGCGCAGTTTAACCATCACCAGATAGTGGTCGATGTCGAGTCGATGTTAGCGCCACGATATGTCCTGACGTCGATAATGTCGGAGAAGTGCCGTCCATCAATCAGAACGTGGTCGATTTGTGATTCTGTCTGCAGTGGTGATCTCCAGGTGTACCGATACGGGAGGCTGTGTTGGAAGTAGGTGCTACGAATGGCCATATTCTTGGAGGCGGCGAAATCAATTAGTCGTAGGCCGTTTTCGTTCGTCAGCCGGTGAGCGCTGAACTTTCCAATAGTCGGTCTAAACTCCTCCTCTTGGCCAACTTGAGCGTTCAAATCTCCTATGATGATTTTGACGTCGTGGCTTGGGCAGCTGTCGTACACACGTTCCAGCTGCGCGTAGAATGCGTCCTTATCATCATCAGTGCTTCCGGAGTGTGGGCTATCCCAAGTAGCACATGTAACAACTCTTAAATATAAAAAAATAAATGAATGGTTACATAATGGTTGGATTTAGGATGCTTGAAACATTCCAAGTCACGGTTGATTGCATTTGGGTCATTTTTCAGTCATCTTGAAACTAAATGTGTTATCAGTTTTTAAGCAGTTACAGGGTCATTGAATTGTAACCATAACATTGAACTGTCATAAGCACTCAAGTCACAATAAAGTTTTTAATTAGTTACCGAAAGACTATCCGAATAGTAGATGCCAAGTAACAAAAACACCACAATAATATCATGATATAGAGTGAGGGAGCCTCCATTCTGATTTGAATTTCTTACACCATTGATGTCTGGTGCCGAATTATAATTTTGATACATGTACACTTTTTTGTATAAACACAATGCGAATTATTAAAAGAAAAGAAAAAAAAGTTGCCAAACGTCAAACGAAGCGAGTTACCCTGAAACATCAATAGCTATGGAAGTAAATTACAATGTAACCTAATTCAATGTTGATGTGAGTCACATCAATGTTGCAAAAAAATATTGTTACTAGTAATTAATCTTCACAGGCGTACTAGTTGCAATGTAACTTGTTAATGATTTGTAAAAATGATGTAATGATGATAGGGTACTTGTAACCCGTATGTAACGGACTTGTATAGCCCCATTTATATGATCAACATTGCATGTGAAATGATTATGTACCGATATGGAAATCGTTATATACTGAAAAGTTTCATGTGCACTTAGAAAAACGAATTTTGGTATTATTGTTTATAGTACTAAAAATTAACGTCTAGTTTAATATTGTTTAGTGCACAACAATTTGACAAAACTGTGATTTGTCTTAACAGCCATTAGTATAAAATAAGGTAGATCGAACGAACTTGAGTGTTAAGTCAATACAGTTACAGTTACTTCTATCTACTGCCTAATGCCTTTCCGAGAAAAGTCGACTTTTGCTTCTTTGAAAAATGTCAAAGGTAATCTCGGAAATTTGTATTTAGATACAATTATTCAAAGTTTTTCCCTATAGTTTTTTTTTCATAACTTTTAAAAACAAGAACAACAACTGTGCATTAATGATTAGATACTGTTTTTCGACCAAAATTCTTGTTTTATAAAATGTGGGAAAATACTTATCCGTCAGAATTTTTGTATCAATCTTCCTATGAAATTACCAGCAAAAAATAAATTTCCATTCCTTCTTCTTCTTCTTCTTATTGGCATTACATCCCCACACTGGGACAGAGCCGCCTCGCAGCTTAGTGTTCATTAAGCACTTCCACAGTTATTAACTGCGCGGTTTCTAAGCCAGGTTACCATTTTTGCATTCGTATATCATGAGGCTAACACGATGATACTTTTATGCCCAGGGAAGTCGAGACAATTTCCAATCCGAAAATTGCCTAGACCAGCACCGGGAATCGAACCCAGCCACCCTCAGCATGGTCTTGCTTTGTAGCCGCGCGTCTTACCATTCCTATTTATAAAGGAAAACCAAACCCAAAGGTGTGCATAAGTGATGCTAAAACGCTAAAATTTAAAAATAAAGAATTTTCTAACTATGAAGTGTTATTTGAACACCTGCTTTAGAAAGATGTTGATAAATCTACGGCCTTCCATAAGGATCATGTTTTGGAATTGACAGTATGAAAAGTAAAAAATATAGAGATGCAAATAAGCAAGAAACGATTGAACCATACACGACCTTTTACTTAAGGAAGAAGGATTATCCAAATCCAAACATCAGTACATTAAAAAATTACATAAGTTATCAAATCTTTCGAACCACCATGTATGCGATCGTTTGATGAAATCTCGCATAACTTTTCAAAAGGACCTAAGTAACATTTGTTTCATGAATCAATTTGAATACTGCAATCAATAGCTTTGATGTTGTTCTGTTGGTTGCGCTATTCAAATTAATTCAGGAAAAAAATGTTACTTAGGTCCTTTTGAAAAGTTAAGCGAGAAATATGCTCGGAAATATGCCTGTTGAATATATTTTTGGTAAATGATTAATATAATAAATAAGAAAACGGCTGATACTATAAATATAATATAAGATAATATAAAATAAATATAAGATCAGCTGTTCTCACAAACGTTTTGAAATCCTGTACCAATCAATTAATAGAACAGAAGTTAGTAACTTTGCATAATTCTAACAGCTGGTATAATTTAGATCTTTTGCGCCTGAAACGTAAAAGAGATAAATTGTATAAAAAGTTTCAAAGAACTAATAATGAAAATCATTGGAATAGGTATCAGGTAGCGCAGAACAAATATTCGCAATCTTTGACACGTACACGATGCGAGTATATTCAGAGGAAAATTTATCAGCATCAAAACAACAGCAAAGAGTTATGGAAAATATTGAAATCATTATTAAAGCCTAGTAGTTGCAAGCCGCGGTCCATAACTTTTAATGGCACATTAGAACAGTCAGAACAAGAAATTGCATCTAAATTCAACGATTATTTCGTCAATAGTGTCTTATCCATTAACCGATCTATCGAGTTAGTGGATGAGCCTGATGAAATAAAACAGCCGATAAATATTAACTATCGATTTGATTGTTTTCACCCTATTACTTTTGAAGAACTTAAAAACATTTGCTTTTCTTAAGGTAAAACGGCTGGAGTTGATAATGTTAATGCTAGAGTTATTCAAGATTGCTTTCATGTCATTGGACACAACTTGCTGGACTTTATAAATGAATCGTTACAAACTGGGCACGTGCCGCATGTTTGGATGGAATTACTAGTAATTCTAATACAAAACGTTGCTGGAACGATTAAAGCCGAAGAGTTTCGTCCCATCAACATGTTGCACACATTAGAGAAAATTTTAGAACTTGTAGTTAAAGGCCAGCTAATTACATATTTAAATAGTAATAACTTGTTAATACCGGAACAATCAGGTTACAGAGAAGGTCATTCCTGTGAAACTGCATTGAACTTGGTATTATCTAAATGGAAAGAAAATATGGAGCGTAAAGATACTATTCTAGCTGTGTTTTTGGATCTCAAACGCGCTTTTGAGACAATTTCTCGGCCCTTATTGTTGAAAACTGTTAAGCGCTTTGGAATTTCGGGTTCTGCATACAAATGGTTTGAAAGCTATTTGTCTGACAGATTCCAACGGACTGCTATCAATGATTATGTGTCGTGTCCCGTGGAGAATGACCTTGGTGTACCACAGGGAAGTGTATTAGGGCCCCTTTTGTTCATTATGTACATTAATGACATGCGACGGGTCTTACGTTATTGTGATATTAATTTGTTTGCTGATGATACTGTAATATTCATTGCAGCTCAAAATCTGGAGGAAGCGATTGAACACTTGAATGAAGATTTGCATTCTTTAAGTAGATGGTTGAAGTACAAACAGTTAAATTTGAATATTAGTAAAACAAAGTATATGGTTATTTCGCGAAATCGTTCAATTGATAATGTCTCTGTGAAAATTGATGCCGAGACTCTTGATCGCGTACGGGAAATTAAATATCTTGGCGTGATTATTGATGATAAATTGAAATTTGACCAACATATTGACAATGTCATCAAGAAAATAGCCAAGAAGTATGGAATCCTATGTCGAATGAAAAACGAATTAAATACAGCTAGTAAAATACAGTTGTACAAATCAATCATCTCTCCTCACTTGGACTTTTGCCCTTCCATTTTGTTTTTAGCAAATCAAACACAAATATCGAGATTGCAGCGTTTGCAGAATAAGATTATGCGTTTGATTTTAAGATGTAACAGATTCACTTCCTCAACTTTTTTGTTGCATGTTGCATGGATGCATTGCAGTGGCTCTCGGTGAAGCAAAGAATTGTGTATTTAACAATGGTGTTCATTTTTAAAGTAGTAAACGGTTTGCTGCCTCGATATTTGTGTGATCGAATTGAAAGAGGAAGTGACATTCATAGATATAACACTAGAAACGCGGAAGATGTAAGAACACCTAACTTTTTGCATGGAGCTTCACAAAATTCTTTGTTTTTTAAAGGTATCAATGATTTCAATTCGATGCCTACACATATCAAACGTGCAACGACATTATCACAATTCAAGAGACTTTGTGTTTCACACGTAAAAGCTGTATTTTAAGCAGCTACTTAGTTGACTTTTAAAATTTTTTTTAATTATTGTATCTTGGTGAAGTTTGACCTACGGATATTTTGTTTGGACAATTGTGTTTTTCAATTATTGAGGCACTAATAAACTATTTTGTTCGCCTCGATGATGATGATGGATTTTATATTTATTGACGTAATTGTAATTTGACCTTTTTCTTGTGTAGTCTACAAGTTTGAGTCTCGCGCGCGTAAAGCAGATATGAATGATTTTTAAATTTGTGTACAGACTTGCGCTTTTTCAGCTGTTTCAATGATTCTGCGGATTAGTAATAGGCTATCTAGTAGAGTTTGGTTTCCGCGGTTGATACCGAAACTTTTGATATCGACGGAGCGGTAACAAAGTTTTGATTTTGTTGACAACGACATAGTTTATTAGATTATTATTGATGCTTTGAGTGGCTAACGTTACTTGTAATTACATGAAACGCGATTCTTGGTGGAACTTTTGAAATCTGTGCGAGAGGTATCACAAGTTTTGCATTTTTATGCACTCGAAGCATCACTACTGATACTTATGAGAATCTGTAGATGAAATAAACAGTTTTTTACATTTAATATTTTTGCTGGATAGTAATGGAAAGATAAGAAATTTATATCTGTGATGGTAATCAGATCGTTTTTGTTTTGTTTTGCAAATCTGATTAAATTGTTGAAAAATTAAATTCAATTAATTATCTTAAAGATAAATCGTCTAGCTCAAACCTTTGTAGGGGTATGTGGCGGGACCATCATCATCATCATCATCATAAATGATAAAACCTAAAAGTTGGTTTAACCGAGGGCGCGAGGTTTTTAGCTAGCTAAAATGATAGGTTTCACAAAAAATTCCATTCCGCACATTAATCTCTGCTAATATAACATAAAAATATCACTTTGAATATAAACATTTACCATTTGTTATTTTAGATTCATGTCTTCAACTTTCTGATTAATGACATTTAATTCAAGTGACATTGTGACCAGATTTGTTTTATTTTCGTTTTAAATACATAACAAAATTTCATGACAACAAATAAAATGTTGACAAGTAGAAGTCAGTAAATAGTTACAAAGTGGCAATCAAGACCAGAATGTTTCAGTTACTGTAACATGGTAATGTTACGGATGGATTACAGTGCAACTTAATGTGAGACCGTATGGTTAATTACATAGTAGCTCAATTTTTTTGCGCTTTTTTGGTTGCACTAGTGTTACAAATACAGTTACAGTTAAAAAAATTTCACATATAATTTTGTTACATATCGATCACCGTAATTCAATTGTGACAATCTGTGCTACTTGGGTATGGACGTTGATTATGCTGAAGTTGAAGAACCGGCCTTTGATCCTCAACCTGCACATTCTTTCATTGATCGGCCACCACCCGCTCACGCGCCTTTGCATATCGCCCATCACTATGAAAGCTGTTCCCAGTTCATGTGTGTTGCCGCAGCTCTGGTAAATGGTATGATAACCTCTAAACGTTCGCACCATTGATCCCTTCCAACAAACCTCCTGCAGCGCTACGATGCCGAATCCACGGTCCTTAAGCACATCGGCGAGTATGCGTGTGCTCCCGATGAAGTTGAGAGATTTGCAGTTCCACGAACCGAGTTTCCAATCGCTAGTCCCTTTTCGTCGCAGTGGTCTTCGCCGATGGTTCCGGTCCGTACTCTCTTGTTGATTGTTCGTTGCTTATGATTTTTTAAAGGCTGGCTTGCAGGGCCTGACACCAAACCCCCTAAATTTCCGGAGGACCATTCCTCCTTATTTCCGGTGGACCATGGTGCACAGTTCCACTTTGAGTCCCTCGCTGGCACTCGGACGATGATCAGCCGCCCCTAACATGGAGAACAGACGCTGTTGTGAGCCGATCCTGACATGGAGAACAGACGCTCAATAAGATTTGCACCTCCGGAGAGGAGCAAACCCCCCCTTCCCTGTCAGCATACTACCATAGTTGCCACTGGGGTTGGTTACCCGATCTTCCCTAAGGTTGCTCGTATCCCGGCCAGCACCGCGGGGAGGTAGGGATAGGAGTTGCTGGGTAAGAGGCTAAGAACCGCGAGATGGGGTCTATTTTATTCCTTCAGGTACGCGAAGTACCAATGGTACGCTTTACCCAGCATTTGCCGTGCCCTAATAATATCCATATCGTCCGCAAATCCCAGGAGCATATGCGATCTTGTGATAATGATACCGCTTCTTTGCACACCAGCTCCCCTAATCGCTCCCTCGAGTGCTATATTGAACAGTAGATTCGAGAGTGCATCACCCTGCTTTAATCCATCTAAGGTAACAAATGACGTCGATATTTCATCCGCAACCCTTACACTTGATTTCGATCCGTCCAACGTTATACAAATCAGCCGTATCAGTTTCGTCGGAAAACTATGTTCAAGCATAATTTGCCATAATTCATTCCATTTCACTGAATCGTACGCCGCCTTGAAATCAATAAACAGATGATGTGTCTGCAAGTTGTACTCCCGGAATTCATCAAGGATTTGTCTCAGGGTAAACATTTGATCCGTCGTTGTTCGGCCCTCACGAAAACCTGCTTGGTATTCGCCGACGAAGGACTCTTCAAGCGGTCTCAATCTGTTGAACAGAATACGGGACATAATTTTGTAAGTCGAATTAAGGAGGGTTACTCCTCGGTAATTGGCGAATTCCAGTTGTTAACTCAGTGGATTAAAAAGTAGGTTCGTAGGTGAAACGTGATTCTGTGCTCAATTTGATCCATTCACACACCACAACGGGGACTCGAATGGGCACGATTTCTTCTCTTTCAGGTACTCAGCAATGGCGGCACACAATTACAGGTAAGTAGTTTTATTGCTTTTTTAACTCTTAACTTTATTTAATCACTTTATTTCACTTAGTTTAATTCAACTTAACTTCACTTTATTAATAAATTTCAACATTAAATTCAACGAGTTTATACAATCCCATTGAATTCCACCACTTAATTGTATCTTGACAGATACGTATTTCGACCTCAACAGTAAGGCCGTCTTCAGTGTCTCGTACTTGACTTGACTCGACATCAAGTACGAGACACTGAAGACGGCCTTACTGTTGAGGTCGAAATACGTATCTGTCAAGATACAATTAAGTGGTGGAATTCAATGGGATTGTACAAACTCGTCTTATGACAGGTGAAAACATTCCACTAAAAAGCTCAAAATAATTTTCTTATTAAATTCAAATTGAAGTGGGTATAATAATTTCACTTGGTTCGATGCTCGGCTAATGGTGTCCAACAGCGATGGTGGGTAGATGACGAGAAAAAAGGGAAGATCAATCATGTCCGTCGTGCTTTTATACTTCATCGATTCAATAGCAATGGGTTGTCCGGAAGGTGAGGTGCCAACCAAACTTTCACTGCAGAAAGCCACACTCGATGAACAAAATGCTGTCAGTTGTAATACCACAACCAGGTGGCGTTGAAATATTCGTGTCGAGTTTGAATGTGGTCTGATATGCACTTCTACTCGAACATGCTGGCCCCTCAGAAATAGCATTTCTGCAAACGATTCTTGCTTGTACTCACACCATGAGTTCGGCTGATTCAATTTTGGCTCCTTTTGAATGATACGCTAGATTTGACAGTTTTCCCTTTCGATGGAATCGATGAAACGGATGAAACGATGACGTGAACGTCAAAGCAACGTTGACAACCAGCACAACTCAGCAAAGAATATGGAACGAAAAATAAGACCCGGTAGCGGGTTACGGGAAAATTTCAATTTATAGGACAGGTTCTTACCTTGTCCTTTCTAACAAAGGACCATTTAATCTTTCTTTTTAGGTGCTCCGGACTGGAACTGTCGAGGTTGACCAGGATTGTGGATTTTTGGACATAAAGATGACGACGTCAGATTGGGCATGATTTTCTGCTGAGAGGTTTCTACTTTGCGGTTATTCTTTGCTGCTGCTACTCACTTTCGTTCTCCGTGTTGGTGGTTTGCGTGGGAGGAATCGGCAGCAAGCAGATTTTATTCACCGGACGAATAAATCGACCAGTAGGCGACTGCACCGTGACAACCCGGATAATCCCGTCGGCCCCAGGATGCAGATCGATGATTCGTGCGGTTGGCCAGTTCATTGGAGGAGAATTATCATCCCGAAGAAGCACCAGCTGGTTTATTTTGATTTCGATCGGGGGCTTGAACCATTTCGTGCGAGGTTGCAAAGTGGAAAGATATTCAGCGTGCCAACGTTTCCAGATCAGCTGAAACATCTTCTGGGTCTGCTGCCAGAGTCGGAGCCGATTAAAGGGAATTTCAGTAGAGTCTATTTGTGGAACAGCCTTAAGTGGAGATCCAATAAGAAAGTGTCCGGGCGTTAGGACTTCGAAGTCGGTCGAATCGTCGCTTAAGGGTGTTATAGGGCGAGAGTTAAGGCAGCTCTCAATCTGCGTCAGTAATGTTTCCATCTCGTCGTGCGGCAGTGTGTGGTTTTTCAAAACGCGATTGAAATGCTTCTGGGCTGATCGAATCGCAGCCTCCCATAGGCCGCCGAAGTTAGATGCTAGGAGGACTAGGAGCTTCGAGAAAGGATGTGTCGCTGGTAGGAGAAGCTGATGCTTGCTGTCGAAAGGCTGAGGTGCTTGATTCAACCGACCACCGATTCGTATGACCTGCTCAGATGAGATGAATGGATTGACCCATCTTAGGCGGGACCTAGGTGACACGGATCTTTTTAGATTAAGCTGCTTCCAATCTTCAGGATAGGATTGTTGTTGAATTAGTCGAATTATAGTGATTTCAGCAGTATGTCGTTCTTCAGTGGTGATGTAGGTAGGATCCGCGTTGATACTAGGTTGCCGTCGGCAATGCCGAATGAATCGCTGGCAATAGGCGACTACGTTCAGAAGCCGGTTCAAATTTGAAAAGTTTCCCACGAGAATATCGACGAATGATGGTTCCGTAGACGCCGGACATGCCGTTGAGCTTTGTTTCCTTGCTTCCATAAGAATTTCGCCATCAGAAGTTTGATTCGGTGACTCACTTGGCCAAGATTGTTGATCAAGTTGAAGCCAGTTTGGTCCTTGCCACCAGAGTTTGTTGTTGAGGATGTTTTCTGCTGGAATTCCACGAGACAGACAGTCCGCTGGATTTTCCTGCCCAGCGACATGTTGCCAGAAACAATTTTGCGTGGTAAGTTGGATCTTAGAGACCCGATTGGCAACAAAGGTGGCCCACGATGACGGAGTAGCTTGAAGCCAGCTGATAACCGTCGTCGAGTCGACCCAGAAAAAGGTCTCGCCAGTTATTTCAAGAGCTGCTGTCACCTTTTGATACAATTCGGATGCAAGAAGGGCTCCACATAGCTCGAGTCTAGGGATACTCTGCTGTTTTAATGGAGCAACTCTTGATTTGGCAGTCAGTAGGGTAACTTTAATTGCACCAGATGTGTCAGTTGATCGGAGGTAGCAGCACGCACCATACGCATGCTTTGAAGCGTCAGAGAAAAAGTGGTATTGGATGGAAGCAGCACTCGTCGCAATGGCAAACCGATCAATTCGTAGATTGTTAAGCAGTGGTAGTTGAGTGCAATATGAGAGCCAAGTGTCTCGCATGGATGAAGGCAGTTCTTGGTCCCAATCGAAAACCTTTCCGTTATCGTTTTTCAGCATCCATAGTGCTTGCATGAATAACTTTGCAGTGACCACAACTGTTCCCAACAAACCAGGGGGGTCAAAAAGTCGAGCGATTTGTTAAAGAGCGGAGCGTTTTGTGAGTGGAGCGTCAGGCGATTCCTGTGGTAGCTTGATTTTGTATTTAAGTTGGTCTAGGGCCGGTTCCCAGAGAAGACCCAGTGACTTTATGGATTGGTCACGGTCAAGGTCGAATGATGTTTGAAGAGCGCGATTCTCCAGAGGTACACCGTCCAACACTGCTTCCTCGTTCGATGCCCATTTTCGAAGCTGAAATCCACCCTTGAGAAGTAGTGCTTCAAGTTGCTGCCGGAGCTCAATTGCTTCGTCGATGCTGTTCGCTCCCGAGTAAAGATCGTCTACGTAAAAATCCTTACGTAGAGTTGCAGCTGCTGTTGGGTGTTGTTGCTGTTCGTCGTCAGCCAACTGTTGGAGAACCCGAGTGGCAACAAACGGCGCACTTGCTGTGCCGTAGGTTACTGTTAGTAATTCGTAGGTACCCAGAGGGTGCTCCGGTGATGATCTCCACACAATTCATTGCAGAGGTGTATCTCGTTCGTCCACGAGTACTTGACGGTACATCTGTTTGATGTCAGCAATGATCATCACCTTATGTATTCTCGAACGCATGATTATCGATCTAATTTCCTGCTGGACAGTGGGGCCCACCATTGATGCATCGTTCAGTGAAAGTCCATTGAGTGATTTGCACGACGCATCAAAAACTACTCGTAGTTTTGTCGTGGCGCTGTCCTCACGGATTACAGCATGGTGGGGCATGTGATAACAAAGTGGTGGTGGCGATTGGTAATCTTGAACAAACCGCATGTGACCCAATTTTAGATACTCGTCCATAAATGTACAATATTGGTTCGCCATGGTGCAGTTGCGCCTGAGACGAGATTCTAGCATTCGAAGTCGGCGAATTGCAGTATTGCGGTTGTCGCCAAGTTGGTTGATCACCTTTTCTTTCAAAGGTAATCTAACGATATATCGTCCCTCCGAATTGCGTTTAACAGTGCTTCGAAAATATTCCTCGCAATGAGCTTCATCTACGGAATGGTTTGGAGCGGCATGGTCCTCCTCAAGAGTCCAAAACTTCTCTAGCATTTGATGTACATTTGTGATCGTGGCTAAGTTGGAGATTACTGGAGTCTTCGGAGTGCTGGACGAAGTTTTTCCCGAAACGATCCAACCGATGACGGAGTTTACCAGGGTTGGTAACGACTCTCCAAGTTGAATTCGGCCGGGCACTCTAAATAGATCGAAAAATACTTCCGCGCCGATGATTATATCGATCGGATACGCTTCGTGAAACTGTGGATCGGCAAGCAAAATACCGGAAGGAATTTCCCAAGTAGAAGTTTCAATTGTTGCAGATGGCAGATCAATAGTGACCTTTGGAAGTACCAAGAATTTCTGCAAACGTGCTGAAATCGCTGACCCGTGAAGCGTACCGAAGCGGAGATCTTATACCGAGCTTGCGTGGACGATTGACCAATACCCGAAATCGGAACTGATATCTTTCTACGGTGTGCTCTGACGAGCTGTGAGAACGACTCCGTCATGAAGCAGCATTCGCTCCCCAGTCAAAGTGCTCTTGCGATATGAACTGTACCATTGTTATCAACTAGTTTGACGACAGCTGTGGCTGAAGTACGCACCTACGGGCTTGCTCAGAGCTTGCATAGCTAATCGGATCGTTGATAGTGGCGGAGGCGGACGTTTTGGGTTGTTCGTGTAGAATTTCAGTTTTAACGTTGTCGAAGAAGATGGTTCTACAGTTCTGGAGTTCACAGCAACTGCTTTTCCCCGGCACAAAGTTGTGTGTGATGCCAGCCTCGACATTTACGACAAGATGTGGAGGAAGAACAATCTCTCGCGTGATGTCCTGACCGAAGACAATTCCGACAGAGCTGCAGCCTCCGGATTTCCTTTTCTTTCTCCCCTACCTCGAGTTTTGAAAATACTGGACACATGTACAACGGATGATGGCTGGAACATAATGAACACTTTCGACTGATGATCATTTGGCTGGCCCCGTGACTGGATACCGGGCGTGATACTGGTTTTTTCGACTGATAGGATGATGCTGGCGTGTCTACAGCCCTTCCCTGGATCGTTTGTAGCACAGTAACCCTTCGCTGTATGAAAGAAGTGAGCTCCTTGAAGGTAATACCATTTTTCGTAGAGGAATACTCTTCCCAATCCCTACGAGTGGTCGGATCGAGACGGGAGCTTAACATGCGAATTAGAATCAAGTCCCATAACTCGGTTCTCTCTCCGAGCTGGGCCAAAACTTTCACATTTGCTTCAAATTTTTCAACTAGCGAGCTTAATTCAGTAGCAGATTCTCGCTTTAGTATTGCAAACTCAAAAAGAGCATCCAAATAAGTTTGCTTTAGCCGTGCAGGATTTTGAAAGTGATCTTCAATA
>NW_026943448.1:0-93077 GCF_024139115.2 Armigeres subalbatus | reverse complement strand
TGATGCATTCATGGTTGAGTGACAGCTACAACAGCTCGACGTCGTTGATCTCGATCGAACGGTACAAAACAATCCGCGATCACATCCGCAGAAAGTACGACGACTGGGCATCATTCGTTCTTCCGCTGGGTAGACTGTCTGAATACTCGGCCCTGCGTAAGCTTCTGGTCACCAAGTACAAGATCCATGAGACTTCATTCGACCGTCGCCAAGCCGCTCCTCGATTCGTCATTCGTCCACAATCGGCCTTCTGCTACGAAGGACAGAGCTGCAAATTCTACTGCCGTGTCATTGGTGTGGCTACTCCTGTTGTGACCTGGTATCACAACAACCAGGAGCTGAAGCAATCGGTGAAATTCATGAAGCGTTACGCCGGCGATGACTACTACTTCATAATCAACCGCGTCAAGTTGGACGATCGCGGCGAGTACATCATCCGTGCCGAGAACCACTACGGCTCACGCGAAGAGGTCATCTTCTTGAACGTCCACCCGATGTCGAAACAGGTACCAGTATACAAACCAGAAACCCACACAGTCCGCAAACGCGAGCCAAGCCCGCGACCATTATGGCAGGAGGAATCGGATGCTGCTCCAGTGTTCACCTTCGCGCTGCGTCCGCGTGTCATGCAGACCAGAGATACTTGCAAGCTGTTGTGTTGTCTGAGTGGCAAACCAGTCCCGACCGTGAAGTGGTACAAGAATGGACGAGAACTTAGCCGCTACGAATACTCGATGACTCACACGGATGGCGTGGTGACCATGGAGATTATTGACACCAAGGTTGGAGACTCAGGCGAGTACAAGTGCGTGGCAATCAACCCATTGGGCAAGGCCGAAACCAGTAGCGTCGTGATCGTTGAAGATCGCCGCAACCAGACGGAAGTACCACAGGCGGAAGCCAAGAAACCAGCGGTGAAGAAGCCGGAACCTAAACCATTGCCAAGCGCTACGAAGTCACTGGGACCACCGGACGCACGATCCCGGCAATCCACCCGCGAATTGTTGCGTGAGTAGATAATTATATTTTGGTTTCGACGTGTGATCTGACTTTGTTTTTTTTATTCTAGCTCTGCAATCGGACTCTCTGATGCATCCACCAAAGTTCACCAAGGAGTTGAAGGACGTAATCGCTTCGGACGGTGAACCGCTACAATTGAATTGCCACGTCAGTGGAGACCCACTGCCACAGATTGTATGGACCAAGAACGGTAAAAAGGTGACGTCGTCGGACGTCATCGACATTAAGTACAAATCGGGCATTGCCAGCCTGCGAATCAACGAATTGTTCCCTGAAGACTCGGGCACCTACGTGTGCACAGCCAAAAACTCCATGGGAGAAACGGCCACGCAATGCAAGCTCGATGTGAAGAGTAAGTTCTGGGAACAATATTTCCGTATTTGCTAACTAACCTTACGTGACTTATTCTATTGCAGAAGGTGCCGGCTCAGGCCGTGCTGGTGACAAGAAGGGTGCCCTTGTGAAGGCTCCAGTCATCAACAAACACACCGAATCCGGCTACTATAAGGACGGATCGGAGGTGATCATCAAGTGTAACATCACCTGCCCGGATCCATTCAATGTGATCTGGCTGCACGACAACCGCGAAATCAAGAACACACCCGACTTTGAATACGTGAACGACGGCGATGCGTACTCGCTGCACATCCCGGAAATCTTCCCCGAAGATGCCGGCACGTACACGTGCGAGGCATTCAACAAAGGTGGCGAAAGCTTCAGTTCCTGTACCATTACGGTGCTATCCCAGGGCGAGCAGAAAGATCAGCCGACCTTCGCCAAATTCCCTGCTTCGTTGAGTGTGCTGGATGGGGCGAAGTCCGTGTTTACCTGCGAGACCTACGATGCGCCTTCCAAGCTGGAGTGGTACAAGGACGGTGAACCGATCAACGAATCCTCCAACCGGTACCGATTTGTCAAGAAGGACAACAAATACACCTTTACCATTGCCAAGTGTACGTTCGAGGACATTGGCCAGTACCAGGTGCGGGCGGTGACACGCCAAGGAGACGCCCTGGCCTCATTCTCGGTCAATGTTAGTGCGTAGGGAACCTCCACGAGTTCGTAAGCTCTACTTTAGTTCGTAAGGCCGTTAGGAAGTTAGTTAGATAGACGTAAACGAGAAGATTTTTTTTGTACTTGAATTTTTTGTTAGAGTCTAATGGATATTTTTTGGATAAGCTCAAACCGAATGTCTTTTGCGTCTCCATTTGTAAGTAATATTTTTGTAAAGTATTATTTATTTTTTGACTTTCAAATCCGTATGAACCGCGTATGAACCCTTTGAGACATAGGCAGTGAATTTTTTATTGTTGATATAAAAATGACGAAAATCCATAAAAATAATAAAAACGAAAAAGTTAATTGTAAATAAGTTAAACTTTTTCATACATTTCAATAATATCACAATCAAAAATGCTTATTCGCTTACGTCAGCACCGACGATCCGAAGCGACGGCATATGCTGTGCTCACTGATGTTCCACCCATTTTTAACGGCAATACACTCATTTGGGCGATCATTCATATCAAATGAACTAAGACATATTTTTCTTCTTCTAGAATAGATTCGTCGTAGAATAGAAGAATATTTTTCTTCTAGAACAAGGGCGATCGGAAATATGCAAACAGACACACGTGGAGGTTATCTCAGGTAGTGTGGGCGTGGGGATGGTGGGTGTAATGGATTTTGTTTATCAACATACTAAAACCAAAACAATTGCACTTTTTCGTATCATCCTGGCCCATGAGGTAAGCGATAACAGCGTCATAGTAGTACCCTTTACTGCAGCCGTTGATTTTGTTCAAGACGCCACAACCGCTGCAGCTTCGACATAATCTGTTTAGCTGTGTTGACCGCATCACTTCATCCCGGCACATCCTCTCAGTGAGGTAGAGTGAGGTTATCCGAGCTTGTGCTGACAAGCAGCATGTCATGTCGCTCAATATCGAATCGCGGGCATGCAAACATCAATATATTCTTTAATTTCAATTATGAGTTGATTAAAGTCCACTTTGGGTAAATCAAGCTTGGCTTTGGGTAAATTGTTTGTATGTGATTAAAAGCAAATTACCTAACGTTAGAAAAGTCATTTTTCTCAAAATTGGGTTATTGGCCCAAAGTACGGCTACAAGTGAAAACAACCCACATTTGGGTAATTTTGGTTTTTAGTGTAGAAACTTTTCAGCGTTCAATTAGGTTCAATTAGGCTGACAAAAATGTATGTGAGCAATAGGGGAGGAGAAGACTGCCAGCTGTCATCGAGAGAAAAAGTAGAATCATTGAAATCTTACACGGTGTGGTATAGGAATTGAAGCACATTTTTCTTATAAAACAAAAATTAAAGGTGTTTTTCAAAATATCTTGGTTTAAGGGGTTAGAATTTTAAAAGCAATAGACAATGAACTAATAGACTAAATATTTCATTTCTAACCCCACAAACTAACAACTGTTTGACTAAAAAATGTTATGACGTTCTAGAAGCATTTCAGTGCTCATTTTCTATATCATTCCATGTAAAATTTCCATGATTCTACTTTTTCTCTAAACTTTTCCAGGTGGCAGCACTGATGAAGGAAGCGCCCCCATGCGCGAGCCCAATCGAAAGGACAAGATATTGTCTATCCGGAACAAAGTTAGAACGCTTTTTATACCGAAGTTGGATTTTTCTCCAGATACAGGCAGCTTTCCCAACTTCGGAAGTAGTGCGCTGGATTCGTCTAAAGATGCGCTTAACAACGCATCAATTAGTTTGACAGAAAAAACTTCCGAACAAAGTTCGTTTCGGAAGTCCCGACTTCCGAATTCTAAGTTGGTGCTACGCCGACAATATGAAATGTGGTGGATTTTGCTCGTCCGCTACTCTGTACAGGCATCGGTGAATGCTTCTATGATGGCCAACTAGCATCTAGTGTGGTTATGTACATGCTGTAAAAATCTGCTTTAGCCTCGTTCGATAAAGCCAGTAGTGGGACGATCATTTAATCTTTGAAAACCGAAATCAGGAATAATATTCTGACTGACAAAAAATCGGAAATACGATCCAATTTCAAGGCCTTAATCGATTCCGTTCACCCACACCTGCTCCAACATCTTGTCACCGGACACGGCCATCGATCTCTTGTAGAAACAAACGGTAGCGGGATAGGTACTGATGGTGATGAAGATAACACGCTTCACCGTCCCGCCAAACCGTCTACCGCAGCTGTCACTTCATAATTTGTCTTTGCTGTTTTGCATGGCATTCTACGATGACAATGCCAAACATTATCGAATATTTTCAGACTTGCGGTAGAACTTTGATAGCTGCGGAAAAACTTTGCGGAATCCATAAAGTGAAAAATCCGCATCCGCAATATTATCATATGCTCTGATTACCGCCTATAGACCAGCAGCCTCTGAAATTGAGCCCAGCGGCTCCGGGGTCAAAAAGAGGTCTTATAATATATGTTCCTGCTCATAGCTTATGTTAACGGCAACTTTTTGGCTACAAGATACATATCTGTTTTCTGTCAGAACCGTCGCTAAGAAAGATGTTTTAATTTTCCTAACAATGCACAGTGTTCGATTTCGTCGATTTCACGATCAAAATTGAATAACTTTTAAACCGTTGGATTTAGATGTTTGGTGTCTTCTAGAAAGTTTTTGGTCGTGAAAAGACACATCTTTTGATGTAATGAGTTTGATGATCAATCCTCCTAGAAGTGAGATGAAAATTTACTTTTCGTCAGAAAAATAAATAGAGAATTGGTTTCTTCAGCAAAGTTGTAGAGTAAGGCATTACGAGAAACTTTGTAGAACATTCCGAAGCTCTATCTATTAAAGGTAATGAAATATGAGCGTTATCTGAGGATGACCCCCTCAAAAACAGTTTTTTAAATATAACTTTTTAACGTGATTTTTCACATTTTCACGATCTTCTACAAAGTTATTCGGGCCAACAAAATACGCATTTTGATTACGATAGAAAGTTTCTATCTCTTAAGTTATTCACGATTTTCTATTTTTTCTTGGTGAACTTTCACCTTAAGTAACTTTCTCCGGCGCAAAATGGCGCAGTCAGATCAGGTGGTATCCGAAAGTCCTAGCCTTCTGCTACAACTGACATGTGAAACCCCTTGTAGGCAGGAGTAGGCAAGGTATGTTACATTCAGAAGAAATGTCCAATATAACACCAACAAAAAGGCAAATAACGAAGCTCGCAACCCACTGTTGATGCTTTAAATGCATTTTCATTCCATAAAATTATAAGGAGCACTACTATATGTAAGCCCAAAGAGAAGCACTGATTTTACTTGGTTCATTAAATACATTAACATATTATCAGTATTGCTTTTATATTGAATTGAATTGACTGAAACGCAAATTAATTATCATGTTTTAAAACTCAATTTGTGCATATGCACAGCATGTGAAAGATTTAGTTTGAAAAATGAATTGGAGGTAACCACTTCCTTTGGTGGTGGTTGAACCCATGACGAACTTTGACAGATCCTATAGACATTTTCGGCTTGGAAAAACTCATGCCTCGTTTTTTCACTTTCACTGGTTCGTCCCTTTCCGTTTCCTCATAAATTATCTTCTATCAGTTCATGTGAAGAGCTTCGTATTTGTATATCTATTTCAATTGAAACTATGTACTACCAGACAGCGTTTTTTAGTTTTTTTTTATGATCTTTTCGTTGATTGGTTGGATTGCGAGAGTTCGGCCATGTGCCATAGCCATAGTGTTGGGAATTCGGGCTTATCAGTACCCGCGAAGCTGCAAAAGATGACGGAGGTCCTTCATGGCTTAGTAGGGAAAGCATCTGTATAGCATACTGGGGTCGTGGGTTGATACCGCACCGAAGGAAGTGGTTACCTCAAATACATTTTTCAAACTAAATCGTTCACATGTTGTGCATATGCACAAATTGAGTTTAAAAACATAATAATTAATTTCCACACTGGGTGGCCAATATCCGGAAAGAAGGCAATGAACTTTGATTGAATTTTCAGAACCTATGTTTATTTGCGTTTCAGTCAATTCTTACTGTAAAAGCAATACTTATAATATTTTATTGTGTTTAATGAACCAAAAAAAAACAAGTGCTTCTCTATGGGCTTACAGTAGTTCTCCTTATAATTTTATGGAATGAAAATGCATTTAAAGCATCAAATGTAGGTTGCGAGCTGCGTTATTTGCCTTTTTGTTGGTTTTATATTGGACACTTATTCTGAATGTAACATACCTTGCCTACTCTTGCCTACAAGGAGTTTCACATGTCAGTTGTAGCAGAAAGCTAGGACTTTCGGATACCACCTGAACTGACTGCGCCATTTTGCGCCGGAGAAAGTTACTTAAGGTGAAAGTACACCAAGAAAAAATGGAAAATCGTGAATAACTTTGTTATCTTAAGAGATAGAAACTTTCTATCGTAATCAAAATGCGTATTTTGTTGGCCCGAATAACTTTGTAGAAAATCATGAAAATGTAAAAAATCGCGTTAAAAAGATATATCGAAAAAACTGTTTTTGAGGGGGTCATCCTCAGATAACGCTCATATTTCATTACCATTAATAGATAGAGCCTCGGAATGTTTTACAAAGTTTCTCGTAATGCCTAACTCTACAACTTTGCTGAAGAAACCAATTCTCTATTTATTTTTCTGACGATAAGAAAATTTTCATCTCACTTCTAGGAGGATTGATCATCAAACTCATTACCTCAGAAGATGCGTCTTTTCACGCCCAAAAACTTTCTAGAAGACACCAAACATCTAAATCCAACGGTTTAAAAGTTATTCAATTTTGATCGTGAAATCGACGAAATCGAACACTGTGAACGTAATCGCTTGCTGCGATAAAGATGAATCAACTCAATTGAACCGGTGCCAGCGAAAGTGGTACATAAACCATTTTTGTCGATTTTGTGTTTTTACACCAACGGCTTCTGTTAGCAAAGATCTGGTAAGGGAATGACGAAAAAGTGATTTTTGACAACTAAATCTGGAGATATGCACTTTTTAACTTTTGGTATATATCACAATGGCAATTTCGTTGACAGGAAAAGTGGTACATGTACAGTTCTAAAATCAGCTTGTTGAAAAGAAAATTTAACAACAAAGATGTTCCCACAACAGATTTTAACTCTATTTTAAATTTCAAAATGGTTTACTGCCGTTTAAAATAATTTTATAAATGAACATGTACCACTTTTACTGGCAACGATTTTCGGTTTCTGTTGCATTTTGTTCCCATTAATAGTGGTACATGTGCATTTTGTTCAAACAAACTTGAAATTTGTCAAGAAACTTTGCATATTCCTAATTACTACCTTTAGGCACACCAGTCATAACACGTTGGTACAGTTAAATTGCAGAAAATAGCTAATTCGAATTTTATTTTTGAGGTTTTTGGAAAAATGCGTCTCCTGTAAAATTTACTCAATGTAACATGTACCACTTTCGCTGGCACCGGTTCAATTATTATCGGAGTTCGATAATTAACGTAAGTTAACTTGATAATTTAACGATAATGGGGTTAATTGATTACGCGATCAAATTTGGTATATAATTTTGACAGAAGCCGAGAATTGGACAAATTGATTGCAGCCTGTTAATCAGAGTTGATTTTGATCGAAGCGATACACCAAAAAAAAAAATAGGACGAGCATCGGGGTCAGACCACTTGTATTTGCGCATGTGCTGGAAAGTTTTTTGTACGAACGTCTATTGGAAGGATATGAACTGGATTAAGAATTGTTTTGGAGGCAAGAAGCTCAGGAAGACTGGCTCAATGTTGGGCGGCGCGAGGAGATTAGCAAGGCGAATATCAGCATACATAACCTCGCTGTTGACGGGAGATGGCGAGGAAGCAGGCGCCAAATAGATGTAGCTGATCTTGTACTGTAGATACTTGTCGTTTAATTAATAGAGAGCTGTAGCTGCTGGGAAAAGTATCCGTCAGAAGCCCTCCATTGAGTGGTATAGGGAAATCTAATATTTTTTGTGAAGGTGTTCTATTAACTATCTCCGATATTTTCATGTCTGTTCCTCTCTTACTAATTTAATAATAAGATGATATCGATTGTGCATCACAAAGAACCTTGGCTCCGTATACATGCCTGAGCCTACCAAATAAACGAACTTGGAAAAAAAATCATGTCTGATGGGAGGTATAAAAATATGATATTTATCACCTAAGTTTGGTTTCGCGTTCAAAACAAATAACTTTTGTGAGAAGAAAAATTACACTGTTTGCAAACCGGAAATGAAACAGTATTTTTTGTCCCGGGTATCCCGGGATTTTCGGGATTTCAAAAATAATATCCCGGGAATCGGGAAATCCCGAATTTTCCTAAATTCCGGGATTTTTTGTCCCGGGATGTCCCGGGATGGAAACTCTAATCGGCAAAGACCTAGGCGACGAATAAATGATCACGATTGGAAGCTTGAAACATGGAATTGCAAGTCGCTAAGCTTCGCAGGTTGCGACAGGATAATCTACGATGAATTACATCCCCGCAACTTCGACGTCGTAGCGCTGCAGGAAATCTGCTGGACAGGACAGAAAGTGTGGAAAGCGGGCATCAAAAGGCTACCTTCTATCAAAGCTGTGGCACCACCAACGAGCTGGGAACCGGCTCCATAGTGCTGGGAAAGATGCACCAACGCGTGATTGGGTGGCAGCCCATCAACGCAAGGATGTGCAAGCTGAGGATAGAAGGCCGATTCTTCAACGTGCACAGCCCACACGAAGGGAGACCCGACGACGAGAAAGAAGCGTTCTATGCACAGCTGGAGCAGACATACGATGGATGCTCACTGTGGGACGTCCAAACCGTCATCGGTGACATGAATGCCCAAGTAGGAAGGGAGGAAATGTATAGGCTGGTCATCGGACCGGATAGTCTGCATACCGTATCGAACGGCAACGGCCAACGATGCATAAACGTTGCAGCCTCTTGCGGAATGGTAGTCCGAAGCACTTCCTTCTCCCGCAAGAATACCCACAAGGCCACATGGAAATCTCCTAATCAAGTAACGGAAAACCATATCGACCACGTTCTAATCGACGGTAAAATTCTTCTCCGACATCACGAACATACGCACTTACCGCAGGTCGAATATTTAATCCGACCACTACCTCGTTGCAGTATGTCTGCGCTCAAAACTCTCGACGGTGTACAACACGCACCGGAGTCGTCTGCCGCGGCTAAACATTGGGCGGCTACAAGACGGTAGACTGGCACTGGAAGTGGCACTCCCAACGGAAGAGTAACTAGGCGCAGCATATCTTGTAGATGGCTGGAGAGATATTCGATCCGCCATTGGAAGCACCGCAACCGCTGAACTAGGCACGGTGGCTCCAGATAAGAGAAACGAATGGTATGACAGCGAATGTGAGTAGTTAGTTGAGGAGAGGAATGCAGCATAGGCGAGGTTGCTGCAACACCGCACGAAGGCGAACGAGGCACGATACAAACGGGCGCGGAACAGACAAAACCCGTGTGGTCGAAATACGTATCTGCAAAGATAACGAAAATTAACTGGTGGAATTAAATGGACAGTACTTAATTCGTCTTAGACGGTTTAATACATTCCACTGAAAGAGCTTTAAGGTACACCGGGGCAAGTTGAAACGGTTTTTTCAAAGTTGAACTTTGAAGTGCTATAAAAAAATCGCTTTTTAATAAATTTTGAATTCGTTTGCGGTGTTTGCTAGTTCGGGCCAAAGATTATACATAAAAAATAAGCAACCTCATCAAACTTTTTTGTAAATATTTTGTATATTGAAATTACTTTTTTATGTGCATCGTTTCAACTTGCCCCGCGTATCGGGGCAAGTTGAAACACTGCGCTACATACAGAGATAAGCTATTTTCTCCGTATTAAAATCACAATATATGCACTCAGTGAGACTCAAGATGCACGAGGTTGTAAAGGTGACTAAATTCGCATAAGAGTCCCATGTAATTTTTTGATGATTTTGATTTTCTTTCTAGAAACTAGCCTAAAATTGTCTCCTGTTTAAGAAAAACTGATAACATAGTAGGCTTTGTTCTAAAAGTTTTAAAACCAAATCCCAAATTGTGTCGCCTCATCTTGATATTTACTCGCATAAAAGTCACATTCCAGATATTGATATTCTTTTATTCAAAAAATAAACTTAAATATGATCCATTCAATTGTCTCATATCAATATATACCGTGGGACATCGGAATCCGTACTCTAGACTAGACTATAGAAATCGAATGCAAATGAAACGTTTGTCATTGACAAGGGAACATGAAGGCTTCTACTTTTAAAGTGTTTTACATTTACACATAAAAACTACGAAAAACATGAGAATATTATGAATTAAATCAACTACTCCTGAATCGAAATCCGTCCACCGCGCACGGATTTTGAATCAAAGGATCATAATCCGTACAGCTATTTTTAAACTAAATATTTAAATTGAAGCAGACTGATTAAACAAACTACCATTGTAAATAGTTCAATACGCACCTTGAAAAGCGATCCCTTCGATTTGTAGTCCACTTATCTTATGTAATGATTCGCAATTAGCAATTAAAAAACAGTTACCTCTGGTGCAATTATGCTCTACCCGTAGAACAATGGCGGCAGAAACTCCGCGTTTGGTGGGTGGCGACTTGTTTTTGATTTTTTGTTGTTTTAATTTCAAAGCCTACTTTCCATTTCAGTGCCCTAAAAGCTTACTATCAAGTAGGGGTAATGACGGCTTTGGAAGGTTTTGTTCTATTATTGTCAGGGTTTTTTTATGACTGATTATGCTCAAATTTGGCCCAAACATTCCCAAGTAACAATCCTGTGACTGTTGGGTTTTATATGAATTTTAATAAGGTTTTATTGTGGGAATGATTAAAGCCTATTGTTTTATGGTGGTCATAAACAATGCTATAGAACAAAGGTTTTATATCACTCTTGAGATATCCATAAAACTCTTATAAAACGTGTTTTAAAACTGAACTTTTTGTTAACTTTGAAGATTTAAAAATAGTTTTATTATTGCTTTCAAATGCGTCATAAAACCAGTTTGAGTTACTGCTTCAAAACAACTCAGCGTGACTGGATCTATTCGCCATGTTGAATTTGGAAAGCAATGTTGCTGCATAACTTATACGTGAATCATGCAATAAGACGCATAATGAGGTTAGCATTCATATCGACATAATGTGAGTGCCATGTGTTTCTGATAAATTTAAGATGCTTCTCATTTCCCAAATTTAAAAACATAGCTTAAAAGAGACAGGTAAAAAATCCCCTGGTCATGAGAATCTCCGGTGTTATCCAGTAACACCAATAAAAGTTTGTCAAAAACAATTCGATTTCTGTCAATAGTAATTATGTTCTTTGAGAAGGGTTATTTGGAAATTATTGAACTGTAACTCTTATGTTAGTTTTGATTTTGATGTGGGAAATAAGACACATAAATATGAAATGCTGTTAAATATATACACTCAATTGGATTGCGGCTTTTTATGAAAAGCCGATGCGATGAAGAATCATTTTATTTCACAATGATTTCGAGTTTCCGGTTTTTAAAAAAGTGAAGGAGGAAATAATGTTTACATTTTCCTCATGCACATGTACTCCTGGTTAAAGAATTTGGCCCTGTATACACATATTTGATTCCTACGAATTACACAAAAAATACGAAAGTGTGATATTCCATATATTCGTAAGTTCACTAATTTCAGGAAATTACTAGCATTCGTAGATTTCTTATACGGATCCGCAAATCCGCCGAGAGCTTTAATTTCCACAGATTTGGCATCTTTGCCCGTAGGATGAAAAAGTGCTTCCCGCCTCTGCCACTAGGCTGCATGTTATCGAACCTAAGGCCATCTGTTGTAGGGAAGTGTAATCATGCCAAAGTTTTATAACAAGTTTAAAACGGTCATGAAGTAACCAAGGAGAATTATTAAGGTTATCACAAAAGCCATTGAGCTATTTATCGCCAGATTTTTGTTTTCATAAAAGGAATGTCGCCATGTTGAAACAATGATCAACGTCATAGCCGTGATTCAAAAATACATCAATTATGACCAAAAAACTATTCATTAGAGGAATAGAATTATTTCTGAGGTTTTTGATAGAACCATGGTTACTTTATTACAAATTATTTTAAATTGGAACATTTTGAGCAGTATGGAAAATTATTTAATTTTTATTTTCATGTAATTATTTGATAATTTCGAGGCGCGTTGATTTTAAGCTTCTACAAACTCAATATTCACAATAAATTTGGTTGCACATGTCATTCTGTTGTATGAACTTCTTAAATAATGCTTCATTTTCAACATCAACCATAAGTAGAATCAGAAGCATTATTTTTCACACATCACCTTTACATAGGGAACATTGTTATCTAGTGAAAATGAAAACAAAGGCAATGAAATGACAATAAATATAATCCATAATATGAAATTTAAACAGTTTTATTGTTACTCTTATGATGGTCACGACAACCTCTTATAGAGTACCAACAAATTCAATACAATGTTTTATTGTTGTTTTATTACTACTCTTAATACGGTTTTAGAAACTTCTTCTAGATTGGTCCATTAGGCCGGAAGGCTATCTCAATGATGTTATGAAGAGGTTTTGGTGGAGTTATTAGTTTCATAAGCAACTGGTCATGAAAACCTCTTATAGAGCATGATAAATCTTAAAATGTTACTTGGGATTCTTTGCATATCAAAGAATATAGTGGCCAAATTTCATAAAATTCGGTCGACAACAACCCCCTGCCAATAATAGAACAAAACCTGCCATAGCCGTCTGTTCCCCTATCTTTAGAATTTTAGAAAAAATAAAAATGCGAAGGAGACGTTTTGAATCGTTGTCTCAACTTGCCCCGCACCACACATTTCTATTTGCCCCGATGGGTTTAAATTGCGGTTGATCAACATTGAATGATTACCTACCGTGAAAATTTGAGGAAAGCACTCTTCCAAACACCATTTTGAGACCTGTTTTATTGGAACGTCAAAAAGTTAGTTAATATTTTGCAAAGGGCGAAAAATAAACATAGGCAGGGATTGCGTTTTTGTAGCTGCAATCTTCCGGGAATGGCAGTCAGAAGGTGCGTTCAGGGTAGTAGTTTGTTGTAAAAAATAATCAGGGCATTGGGTCATTGCCGATCCAAATTACAGCTTCCGTTTCAACTTGCCCCGGTGTACCTTATTTATTTTTCTGAGACAAAACCCGATTTTTCTGAGGAAAAGCGCCAGCAGGAAGCTGGAGACCGTGAAGAGACTTAGGAACTGTACCGCGCTAATAACGCACGAAAGTTCTATGAGAAGTTGAACCGTTTACACAAGGGCCACGTGACAAAGCCCGATATGTGTAAGGACATAAACGGGAACCTTTTTACAAACGAGCGTGAGGTCATCCAAAGGTGGCGGCAGCACTACGAAGAGCACCTGAATGGCGATATGGCAGACAACGGTGGCGGCATGGTAAAGAACCTAGGAGCACGCGCGCAGGACATGCGACTTCCGGTTCCGAATCTCCAGGAAATCCAGAAGGAGATCGGCCGGCTGAAAACCAACACGGCCCCTGGAGTTGACCAACTACCAGGAGGGCTGTTTAACCTTCTGTCTGTGCTCAAAAAAACTTACGTTGTCTGTGCTCTGGGGTCAAATTGACCCCAAATTGAAATTGCTATAACTTTTTTAATGTTTGACCAATTTTGGATTTTTGGGTTGTTTCGAAAGATAATTTAATCATCTTTCAGGTCGTTACCAAAGATTGACTATAGGTGGGCGGGTACATCGCGGGGAGGGGTTTTAGTAAACAAGGGTACAAAAACAGTGATTTTTCATGAAAAATATATTAAGCTCTTTTAGTGGAATGTATTAAACCGTCTAAGACGAATTAAGTACTGTCCATTTAATTCCACTAGTTAATTTTCGTTATCTTTGCAGATACGTATTTCGACCACAACTGTGTGGTCGTCTTCAGTGTCTTGTACTCGACTCGACTTGAAGAAAACAATCGCAACTTACACTATTTATACTACGCTAGGTACCTAATCTAATCTTATTTCCCTACTTTATTTACCTATACTGTAAATTACTTTATTGTTTAGGTAGAAACTTGAAGAGCCAAGAGCTGCCATTTCCCTGATCCTTATTCAACAGCGCTGTTTGTACCTGTCGGTGGATTTCCAAACTCTCAGCTACATCGAGTTTCCATGGGGAAGAGACATTTCTTAAGATTTTAATATTTGATGCCGTAATTGGGTGATTTTCCTTATACACATGCTCTGCTACCTTAGATCTAAATTCGTAATGTAATCCCTTATCGTTTTCTCTTTTCGCCTTACTCACTTCCGCCATATGTTCCTTGAACCTTATATCTAATGATCTTTTTGTTTGGCCTACATAGATTTTTTCACATTGGGAACAACTTATCTTATAAACGCCTGCCTTATTCAACATTTCTACTTTATCCTTCGTTGAACCTAATAGAGACTTGAGTTGGTTGCTTCTACTGGAGAATACTAGATCGATGCCGAATTTCCTTAGTCGAGGGCGTAGCTGGTTGGTGATGTGTTTATCATATGGGACCGAAACTCTTTTCAGCGGCTCCTCTATCGGTGTCAGCGTTGTATGTCCATTTCGTCGTAGGGTCCTTTCCTTCTTGTTGATGATCGCTCGTATAGTCCTCTCCTGGTATCCGTTGATCTTCGCTGTTTCCAAGATGTATTGTAGTTCCTTCGTTTTTCCTTCTTCGCTCAGGGGTATCGTCTGCATCCTGTGGATCATGTGATGAAATGCTGCCATTTTATGTTGGTACGAATGGTTCGATGTATATGGGATGACTCTCATGGTGTTCGTGGGCTTCCTGTAGATTTCAAGGCTCAATGTTGTATTTGCTTCCCTGATGACTAGTAGATCCAAGAAAGGTAGTTTACCTTCTTTTTCCTCTTCGAAGGTAAATTTGATGTCCTTATGCACGTTGTTTATCGCTTCCAAAATCCTGGGTAGATCCTTTCGGTTGATGATGCTGAAAATATCGTCGACGTATCTCCACCACTTCTGGGGTAGTATTCCTTGTTCTTGTAGGTTGTTCTCCAGATTCGCCATGAACAGTTCGCACAAAACGGTGATAGCGGATTTCCGTCGGTGCTCCTTTCGTCTGTTTATAGTAGTTGCCACGAAATGTGAAGTAGTTCTCCGTCATGCATAGCCTTGCCAGATTTAGGTACATCTTCACCTTTCCTCGCCATGTTGTTTCCGTCCTTTGTGTTAGCAGCCAATCCTCTAGAAGATTCAGAGCATCTTTCACTGGAACGCTAGGGAACAATGCCGCTACGTCGAATGATACCATTATGTCCTCTTCTTCGATGTGTCCTGATTCCAACAGCTTCTGGGCGAACTCCTGGGTGTTGATGACTGACCTGCTGGGGAATGGTTTCGGCATACTTTGGAACTCCTTTACCAACCATTTGGCTATGTTTTGGGTAGGGGAACCCACTGATGAAACTATCTCTCGCATCTCCTTGCCGGGTTTATGGATTTTTGGTAGTCCTTTAATCCTAGGTAGAACCGGGTTTACTGCCTTCACTCGGGCTTCTCCGATGATCGCCTTACACTGCTTTATTGTTTTGTCCGTGAGTCGTATTAATCCTGGTAGCGGATCCACTCTCAAATGTCTATAAGGTCCTCCGTTGATTTTCGTCGTCATCTGTTCGTCGTAGTCCTCTTTATCCATTACCACTACTGCGTTTCCCTTATCGGCTTTTACGTAGTATACTGGTTTTTCCTTAAGCTCCTTTAGAATCCTCCTTTCGTCATGGTTCGTTGTCCCGTGCCGTCCTTCTTTGATGGCGTCTGCCACGATGTTCCTCGCTGTATTTTGATCCTGTTGCTCGATGTTTCGGGAAATCGCTGTCTCCATGTCCACGATGATCTGTTCCACGTCTGATTTCTGTGTGATCGCATACCCCAGTCCCTTGTTGAGGTGAGCTAGTTGTTCCTCCGTAAACTGCTGTGTCGAACGGTTCACGACGAATCCTTCGATGATCTGAACGGTGGGTTTGAACTGCAACTTTTTTAAAAAGGCTATGCAGGAAGGCATGTGCTTTGGCATGAGGCGTTGATAAGTTTAGAATTCGGCCGCCAGCTGGTGGTATATTTGAATTCATTATTTTAGACTACTCAAGATATTCCGATATATAGAATTCTCCTCAGTGTAAATATTCTTATCGCACAAATTAAAAAATGAGAAGAAGTGCTCATGATATTGAGCACCGCTTTGTAGTGCTAGACATCCTGAACAATGTTGCCGAATACAACTTTGGTGTAGGTATGAGGGATCTCAAGCTAAAGCAATATTTCATATATGCAAGAATATTGCAAGTACACTAGCGCCGCCTATTTGTGAATTTCCTTCTTATTTATTCCGTCAAATGACAGTCTATTGCCACCAGACGAGCTTTGTTACAGACGTCATCTTTACAAATTTCAAAATTGTGCGATAAGAATATTTACAATGAGGAAAATTCCATATATCGGAGTTACTTGAGTAGTGTAAAATAATGAATTCAAATATACCGCCACCTAGCGACCAAGCGCTAAACTAATCAATGCCTCATGTCAAAGCAGACGCCTTCCTGCATAACCTTTTTGAAAAGGTGCAGTTCAAAATGGATAGGATTTTCAGATATAATAAAATAAGCATAAAAAATCACTGTTTTGTACCCTTTTTTACGAAAACCCCTCCCCGCGATGTACCCGCCCACCTATAGTCAATCTTTGGTAACGACCTGAAAGATGATTAAATTATCTTTCGAAACAGCCCCAAAAATCCAAAATTGGCCAAACATTAAAAAAGTTATAGCAATTTCAATTTGGGGTCAATTTGACCCCAGAGCAGAGACAACGTAAGTTTTTTGAAAAAAGGCCACTGCAGCGCAGATTTTCAAGCTTTTTTAAGCGAACTTGCACATAGGAGACAGATCTCGGCGAGTTTTACCAAACTACCAAAAATTAGGAGAATCTGTTGAAAACTAAAAAAATGGCAGCCACTCAAAGTGGCCTGGGGTCATATTGACCCCAGAGCACAGACAAAAGGTTAAACACGGTGGTGAGGCACTGCCTAGAGCGCTGCACTGGGTCATTACCAAAATTTGGGAGGAGGAAGTTTTGCCGCAGGAGTGGATGGAAGCCCAAGTAGCACACGCAACATCTTCCTAAAAGCACATTGTTTCTATTCAGTTTCATTAAAGGCATTGGAAAAACATCAAAGAACGAAAAAGTTGCATCAAGATGTCAATAACGTTCGAATTGTGATCAATGTTGCAGTCAATGCAGTTCCTTCGAAGTGTTGAATGGTGCTGTGGTAGAGTGAAGGACTATCAATCACAAGATCCATAAATCGAATCAAGTTTTATATTTTTAGTTTTTTTTTTCCGCTTACCAACATTATTGCAATTTTGCTGGAATCGAAGGATGTTTCCGTAGGCTCCACCTGTTGCGCTTTTTAGATTGCAAGAGAGTTAAATTTTATGGCACATACGCAAAGATTGTTTCTTTCCGAATAGTTGCAACACAGTGAAATGTTCAGTAGTGAAACAATTTGGGCTGCTTGGGAGATGTCGTGTGTCCCATCTACAAAAAGAGCGATAAGCTGGGGTGTAGCAACTACCGCGCAATCACATTGGTGAACGTCGCCTATAAGGTACTCTCCCAAATTTTATGCCGCCGACTAACACCAATTGCAAGAGAGTTCGTGGGGCAGTTACAGGCGGGAGTTATGGGTGAATGCTCTACCACATCTATTTATCGACTTCAAAGCCGCATATGATACAATCGATCGGGTCCAGCTATGGCAGCTAATGTACGAAAACGGATTTCCGGATAAACTGATACGGTTGATCAAGGCGACGATGGATCGGGTAATGTGCGTAGTTCGAGTTTCAGGGGCATTATCGAATCCCTTAGAAACGCGCAGAGGGTTACGGCAAGGTGATGGTCTTTCGTGTCTGCTATGCAACATCGCTTTGGAGGGAATAATACGAAGGGCAGGGTTCGACACGAGTGGTACGATTTTCACGAAGTCCGTCCAGTTATTTGGATTCACCGACGACATTGATATTATGGCACGTAACTTTGAGAGGAAGCCCACATCAGACTGAAAAGCGAAGCTAAACGGATTGGACTAGTCATCAACACGTCGAAGACGAAGTACATGATAGGAAGAGGCTCAAGAGAGGTGAAGAGCCACCCACCACGAGTTTCAATCGGTGGTGACGAAATCTACAAGACGCTTATTATACCGGTAGTTCTCAACGGACACGAGACCTGGACGTTGCCCACCAACGTTGCGCACCAACGCGCACTGGGAGTTTTCGAAAGGATGTCGGACAGTAATCCGGTGAAAAAGGTTCTCGACAACGATCCGACGGGAACAAGAAGGCGAGGTGCACAGCAGGCAAGGCGGATCGAGCAGGTGGAGGACGATTTGCGGACCCTCCGCAGACTGCGTGGTTGGACCGAGTTGAATGGAGAAGATTTGTTTGTATAGCACAGGCCACTCCGGCCTTAGTCTGGTAATAAATGAATACACACATAAAAGAATGTAATGAATAATAAACGATATGTAAAATCAACGTAGTATATAAACAAAATTAGTCTGGCGTTCTTATTTAACCTCAAACTGAGATAAAATAAGAGTTGTTGATTGACATTAGCTTTTCGATTACCATCAATGCCGTGAATATATCCTTATTTTTAATTTTAATCTCCGTTCTTTTCTACTTTCCTTACGTTATATAAATTATGACGCGGGCTCCTAATCCAAAATTCAAATAAACATTCGCTCACTTTGAGTGATTAACTGTTTATCCTTGCGAAGGATGAACAATTGAACAAGATAAGGAAGTGCTTATACTGTTGTATTCAGAGAAGAACTATCCCCAATCCCACCGAGAAGCACTGGCGGTAGTGTGGGGTATAGAGCGCATTGCATTTTACCTTACTGGCCGCCCCTTTATTGTGCGAACAGATGCGGCAGCAAATGAATTTATTTTCCATTCAAATCACCGCATTGGAAAGCGTGCATTTTCAAGGGCAGAAGGTTATGCGTTGAGACTTCAGCCTTATGACTTCACGATCAAGAGAGTCAAAGGAGAAGATAACGTAGCCGATGCGTTATCACGATTGGTCCGTGAATCTCAAACATCAGAGCATTTTGATGACGGCGATGGCAACCACGTTTTATACACACTGGACGCAGGTTGTATGGATATCACGTTAAGCGAAATCGAATCTAAATCAGAAAAGGATGAAGAATTGGAGAAACTACGATCCGCATTGAAGCATAATATCTGGCCAGAAGAACTACGTAGCTTTGAGGCTCATAAGAAAAACATCCATAACATCGGAGCATTACTTTGCAAAGGAGACAGGATTATCCTACCGAAGGAGCTGAGAGCGAGAGCAATGAAATCAGCGCACAGTGGTCACATTGGACAGGTGGCCATGAAGCGAATCATGCGCGATTTCTTTTGGTGGCCTAAGATGATTTCAGAAACTGAAAAATTTCTGAACGACTGTGAAACATGTGTAGGGTGGGTGTACCAATTGACGCCATACATAAGAACAACTATTTTTTTAAAAATAAGTAAAAGGCATGTGGGTTGACTTTATATATCAAGCGAAAGGTTTTACTTTCTGCTCCTTAGAACAGCTGTGAAAACCACAATAAAATTTGTTATAATCATCAAAATTGATTAATCCATAATAGGAACGCATGCACCAGTTGTGGCACTATTCTTAATTTTGGTTCCTTATTTGGCAAATCCCATTGTTTTCTTATGGGACTGACCAAATAGGGACCACTAGTGCGACAACTGGTGCAAAGGACGTCAAAAATTAAGCAAAATCAATTTTTACAATTATGCTTTGCTTGTTTTGGAGGAGATCAAAGGTTTTATCGTATCATATGAATATGCTTTATCGATATGAACTTGGTTTGCGGTGATTTGATTGGCCATTTGGCATATAAAGCACTAGTGCGACAACTGGTGCTATAGCCACAACTGGTACATCCAGCCTACTACTAGCGAGAAAAAACCCTCCTATTCCGCTTGCATCGCGTGATCTTCCCGAAGGACCCTAGGAGATCATTCAAATAGATTTTCTAAAAGTACCGGGTTTCGGATCCGGTGAATTTCTTATGCTAGTCGACACGTATTCAAGATTTTTATTTGTGATCGAAATGCATAGTACGAACGCCGAGGCAACGAACAGAGCATTGCAAGAAATATTCAAATGGTGGGGCCTCCCACTTATCATGCAGAGCGATAATGGGCCCCGGTTTCGAAGCTCAACCTTCTGCAACATCTGAGAAGATGAAGGTGCAAAGGTGAGAAAATCTATCCCACTAAGCCCGCAGTCGAACGGTCTAGTGGAGCGACAAAATCAAGCTGTAATCAAAACTCTATCAGCAGCAAAAATCGAAGGAAAAAATTGGAGAAAGGAGCTAAACGTGTTCGTACACAACCATAACACGCTGATACCACATTCTAGGTTGAACGTAACACCCTTCGAACTACTCGTTGGTTGGAAGTTTCGTGGAACATTTCCAAGTCTTTGGAGCGGTGCAGCATTCCAAGAACTAGATCGAGTAAATGTTCGAGAGAAAGACGCAGAACAAAAGCTAGTCAGTTCAAAGTATGCGGACAATGTTCGACATGCCAAACCCTCTGATATAAAGATTGGTGATATTGTATTAGTGAAACAGGCCAAAAAGTCGAAGACGGATCCCACCTTTTCGTCCGAACGCTACACTGTAGTAGCTCAGGAGGGATCAAAAATGGTAATTATAAGTGCAAACGGCGTTCAGTATGCAAGGAGCATTAACGACCTGAGAAAGGCTCCGAGTTTACCAGCATCTGGGATGACAATTACTTCACATTCGGATGAAGAGTGGGAATCAGAATCGGCCACTCGAGAGGTGGAAAAGGATAATGCAGAGAACTACATGCCAACCAGATCAGGTATTCGTAGAAGAGAAACTAAAAAGCCAACAAGGTTCAATGACGATTTTGTTTATAGAATTTTTCAATAGAAATGATTTGCTTATACTACCATGAACATTGTAGAATAGTTACATATACATATTGAATTACCACAACAACTGGGTGTATGTTTGAGCATAAAGTTACATAGTAGCTGATGCGATTGATATAAGCTACGCTAATTGTAAATATTGAGAAACTCATAAACTACAGCTAGTATTCTGCACATTTCTCCTGATCGGATATGAAAAAAAATCGTTATTATAAAAATATAAATATGACTCACACATGGTAAAAGTGCAACAAGGCCGCGATGGGTAGTCCACCAGCGGTTTCCGACTGTCCTTTCATGAACGGGAGTTCGATCCAACAGATTCCTACCTAGGGCCATTATGCTGTCCGGTCTTCTAATCACATCGTAACTGGCAGATAATATCATAACAAGGCCTCCAGCAGGGGGCATTAATTCGCTCAGCTGAATTCCTTGAAAAAAAAAAACATGCTGAAACAAAAGAACAAATGTTCATTATCTATTGATAGCTTATAAAACTAAACATTGTATGTTTACGTGAAAACCAAACACTATGATACCATAATTATTACCTTACCAGATGACCCTACAATCCGGACAGTTCTGATCCATAGTAGAAAACGGAAAATATCCAAATAACAATTTTCCGTAATAGGAATTCAAATGCAACTCGTATTTATACGCTTGATTTCATTTTGAAATTGGCAAACGTAATGAACATCGCACCGTGTCACTCCTGGGTAGTCCCAGGGTAGCACTATCTCAAATGTCACAGAGAAAACATCGGTTTGCACAAAAAAAGGAAACAACTGATAATAGGGATTAAGTTTCATAAATGGCATAGAATAAAGTTGCTAAAAAAAAATATTTATATATATATATATATATATATATATATATATATATATATATATATATATATATAAAAATATAAAACAATCCCAATAAAGAAATGTAATAGAACGCAATATGGGTTGATTTTTTTAAATTGATTCAATATGGTTTATCAAAAACAACGTATATTTTTTCTTAGAATTCCTAGTAATGGATATTTCGATGTGACATAAAACAAATATACAGAGGTACATTATTATTATATTTATTATAGAGGTTTTAAAAATAAGGTCATTCTCCTCAGGTTAGGTGTTAATACAAGAAAAGAACAGAGGTACATGAATTGCAAGTTAAAACAAAATACTCAATACAAATATAAAGGAGAATAGTGAAGGGGAATATTGTGGGATATATGACCTATTATTAATGTGTGAATTAGTACATAACATTTATTATTGTGGCTTACACCGTTATGGGATATATGAAGGATTCGTATATGATCACGTACAATAAAGAAAAAATAATGGAAGATTTAAATAAATGAAATTGAAATTTTAGGAATATAAACTCATTCTGCATGTAATTATTAATAGTGTAAGAGAAACAGCGATGTTATTTATCTATCCAAGTTTCTATAAGCTTATCTAGTGCAATTGAAGAGGTGATAGCATTCAATAATATTGACCCATGGCACAAACCTCCCCACCAAATTATAGCAAAGGTGAATTTAAGTTTATAGCTAATTTAGCAAATATAGCAAATTTGAATTTAATTTTAAGGTGATTATAGAATGAAGCCCGTGGTGAATTTCAAATTCACCACACGTTTATTTACATACATTTCAAAAAGCCCAAATCTGACGGAATATGTTTCGTACAGAGCCGAAACTCAAATGATGATTGTTCAGCATAACTAAGCAATCGATCTACCATTATTTCAGTCCCATACGCGTTATTGTTCTTTCATCTCGTGCGCTTGAAAATAATATTGGAAAAGCACGTGGTTTACAAAATGGCGGATTTCTGGCTTCATTCTATAATCACCTTAAATTCCTATCGTAGTAGGCAGGAAAATAGTATAAAATGCCACGTGAGAAAAACCGAGTCATTCAGTGTTCTATGTTCAAACCGAACAGTTCAGTTTACACTTTTGCTATCTAAATTTGAAAGAACAGCTCAAATTGTAATTCAAATTCATTAATTGCAAAGTAATGGCATCAAAGCGATACGACACAGAGATATTCTCGATCTCTAGTAGCAACAATAACCACACACTAACATTCCCTCCCTATCCCAACTGACTATGAGGACTTGGCCGGTGCCGTTATTGATTAACATTTGCGTGCAGCTGAAACGTGCACTTCGAGAATAGGTGGTAAATCCCAACCACTATTCACTTGGATCAAAGTGCAATTTGCACCAGTTCTGATCAATCACGGAGTAGTAACCATTGATATGTACAGTCATTATAAACTAAGCTAATTAATTAGTAATTGAATGAGACTACAATCACATCTACAATTCAAAATTCATTATGTCGCTTTTATTGTATGTTGTTATACTACTACCGGTTTTATTTAATTTTGCGGTATTAAATCACATTGCTGGTGTAACTCGAAGCTACTTCACCACTGCTCTACGCGTATTAACATGACAGCTTGCAGCTACTGTATGACTATGGATTTATGTGCCATGAGCCCACCTGAGAGTGATCTGATTTGGGAGAAGCTTTGGCAGTAGCATGTTACTATTTTATCATAAACACTGGTTTCAATGATCATGATTAGCATAGCAACGCTGCCAACAATCAGCCCCCTACCATTATTCGAAAGATTCATGACTGACCAGGCGAACACCATCAGGTATCAGGTATCAGAACGTCGGCTCAGGAGGCACGTTCCCCTCAATTTGGGAGATTTGTGCCATCGCCTTCACTGGCCTTTCTCATCATTTACCTGACGGAAAAGGAAGTGAAAAGGGGAAAGGAAGAGGAAGTGAAGTTGGAAAGGAGAATGGGACCATTTATAGGAAAGCCAATTATGTAGACTCACACGCATTCAGCTAGGGACTAAAGAGAGGTGTCACAAAAAACACTGAGGAGGACAATGGACGAACGTCAAAATTGAAAAACAGAGTGCACTGTGAAAAACGCATAATGCGAATCCATACAGGTGACAAACACAAAGTACATTGTTAAATAACGCATAATGCGAATCCATATAGGTGGCAATTAGTTGAAAACTAAGTAAAACACATATTCATAACCCCACTCTTATTGAACCTCACGTTGAGATTGAACAAGAGTAGCCGAAGCCGAACGTCAAGAACGAAACACAGAGTACACTGTGAAAAACGTATAATGCGAATCCATATAGGTAACATACACAAAGTACATTGTAAAAAAACGCATAATGCGAATCCATATAGGTGACAATTTGTTGAAAACTAAGTAAAACACATATCCATAACCCCACTCTTATTTAACCTGTACACTGAGTACACTGTGAAAAACGCATAATGCGAATCCATATAGGTAACATACATAAAGTACATTGTGAAAAACGCATAATGCGAATCCATATAGGTGACAATTTGTTAAAAACTAAGTAAAATACATATTCATAACCCCACTCTTATTTAACCTCGAATTGAGATTGAACAAGAGTAGCCGAAGCCGAACGTCAAGGACGAGACACAGAGTACACTTTGAAAAACGCATAATACGAATCCATATAGGTGACAAACACAAAGTACATTGTAAAAAAAAACATAATGCGAATCCATATAGGTGAAAATTTGTTGAAAAACTAAGTAAAAAACATATTCATAACCCCGCCCTTATTCAACCTCGAGTTGAGATTAAACAAGAGTAGCTGAAGCCGAACGTCAAAGACGAAACACAGAGTACACTGTGAAAAGCGCATAATGCGAATCCATATAGGTGACAAACACAAAGTACATTGTAAAAAAATGCATAATGCGAATCCATATAGGTGGAAGTTTGCTGAAAAACTAAGTAGAACACATATTCATAACCCCACACTCACGTTGAGATTGAACAAGAGTAGCCAAAGCCGAACGTCAAAGACGAGACACAGAGTACACTGTGAAAAAACGCATAATGCGAATCCATATAGGTGACAATTTGTTGAAAACTAAGTAAAACACATATTCATAACCCCACTCTTATTTTACCTCACGTTGAGATTGAACAAGAGTAGCCGCAGCCAAACGTCAAGGACGAGATACAGAGTACACTGTGAAAAACGCATAATGCGAATCCATATAGGTAACATACACAAAGCACATTGTAAAAAACGCATAATGCGAATCCATATAGGTGACAATTTGTTGAAAACTAATTAAAACACATATTCATAACCCCACTCTTATTTAACCTCACGATGAGGTTGAATAAGAGTAGCCGATTATCTCGGAGAAGTAAAAAGTCAACTACGCCATAGCTCCGGTTAGCGCAGCGAGGGCTAAAATACTGTGAAGGGAGCCCTGGTGCTTCACAGGCTCCGTTTGCGGTTAGGTTCTTATTAGACCCCCCTAACCATTCATTCGTAGGCACGGTAAGCATAAAGCCGCATCACACCGAGAATTAGGGGTCACCTGTATGGTGGACTTTTACCACTGGAACAGGCAATCCGTAATGTTATTCTTAGCCAGATAACCAGCTGCCGACACCACACGGCTATCTAGGCTGTTCATGGAGAGAAGTTGACATTGACTTCACGTCAACTCTCAATGTGGCCGAACAGCCGAAAAAATTAATTCATCGTACATTGGCACTTCTCAATCACCATCTGATTGAATAAAATTAGTCAAATTCAATGCAAATCTTTCACTTCCACCTTAACTGGAAAGTAATCATCATAGTCTAGACTAGTGGTTTGGATAGGTTTCCACAATTTTCAGGGATGAAGTTTTCTAAAACTCCAAGTATGATTTATTCCATGGCCATATGCTTACTAACTTTCTGCGTGTAGTGAATGTCACAGCATTTCAAGTTCAGGTGAATATGCAGCAATACCTTATTCCGGATATTTTTGCAACCACCATCTTTTCAACGGATACTTATTGTGAGAACCTTTTGATCCAGGATGGTTGAACAATGATCATTTGCTTATTTTTGATCAACCATCGAATAGTTTGAACACTGCATGAACAGTATTTCTATTAAATGTTTGGTGAATATTATTTCCATCCCGGCATTGACTGTAAATTTGTCTTTCCACCAGAAATGTTGCCGAGGAAATGCGAAATGAATTTACCATTCTTCGTCACATGACGTAACGTAACCTATCTTCTCGGATTGAAAACCGCGCACATTTCTGAGGGTCTATTTCAGTGGTGCTCAGCACTTTGGGCGTTTTTCTCCTTATTTTGCTTCTCACACAATAAAAATGAGCTTTGACCATACAAATTAGTAATTGGTCGAAAGCTCTCAAATGTATCTATCTGCTGAGGGTGACAAAACGGATATTGGTGTTTAACCCGCTCGGTACGAAACGATCAAGGCCAAACAAAGGTGCGGACAACGGGCCGCATTGTAATTTTATTTTAATTAGGATGAGGATTTTAAAACCAATATTCAGTTTAATATCCTCAGCTGATAAATATATTTATAAGCTTTCGTCCAAGTACTAACTTGTAAGTTTATTGTGTGACAAGTAAATTGAGGGAAAAAACGCCCAAAATGGTGAGCACCACTGGTCTATTTTTACATATCCCAAATATTATGTAGGTTTGTCTGTGGTGATACTGAACGAAGGAGACTGGCTCCCTTGTGTGGCAGGTGGTCGTTTGATTGAATTGGTTCCCTGATTAGGTGTTTCTACCGCCGCGCTCGTGATATTTAACGGTACGGTAGCCCAGTAAATTATCGTAGTCATGAACAACACTCCAGTGCTCTGGTTGAGCAGGTAGGTAGTTGATTGCGATTCGAATTGGGCTCATTTGTGGTGTATGTGGGATAAATTTATTGTAGATTAACTATAAAATATCAATAGGTTTGCAGTCCATTATTTGGTACAGCGAATATCCTTGGACATAAGTAATTCTCTAGTTCCACTATTGAAACACATTTAGTTTCTCGGAGATGTGCAGACCATAGCGAAACGGATAAATATAAGACAAAAATAAACTCATGCTTCATTGCCAAATCTTGTCGTTCGTATGCCCTGACCATCCCTTCAAAAACCAAATGAAGTAAATATTCCAATCAAATCCCGATGAATTTCTATACTGGATCGGAATTTGAACCGAGTTTGTAAACGAGCTTTCAGAATAGATTAAATTCTAACGAACTAAAAAAAACTTTTTTATATTTTCTCTATGATGTAAAAAAAAAACTCACGAGTAAAGAGAACACGACAAACCTCTATGTTTATTTCTAAACTTCTGTGATGTAAAATCCGAGCCAAAAGTTGTACAAGTTGAAGGCCAGATGTTGGCTGGGAAGTTTTTCCTCGCCGTTTTTTCGGTTGTTTGTATCACCTCATCACATTGCAATCTGGATTTCACTCCACCCAGGGCTTGTGTGGTTTGTGGTTTCCTTCGGAGGCAAGCAAAATAAACTTTTGTTTTCGGAAATGTCATTAATGAGCCAAATTAACGCTAAGGGGCCCTGAACCCCGCTGGTGGTGAGTAATCGCCAATATTGGGTGAGGGTGTAAACGTGTGTAGACACTTTTGTTACCGAAATTGTTCGATGGCTGCCTTGAGGATGAGATTGAGTGTTGCCACTCCCGGTTGTTCAACAAGAACGTTCTTCGAGAAGAAAAGAACAAATCGTTTTTCGCGTCTGCAATCTGTTGCATTATTGGCAGGAAACTTTTACATGCGGGAAAAACGATCAATCTTCGTTGGAGTGATGTAGCAGCAAGTGCCCAACAGCGACGACGCTAGAAATCGATGAAGTCAGCTTCAAATTTAAAAGCATGAAACTGAAACCGTGGCTGTAACAAGATTCTGGTACAAGCACCAGCCATATTCGGGTGGAAGGGATGGTGCGATATACACCCCTAAAGGCGTTGCCAACGTTTGTCAAATAATTCGCAATCATAGCTACGTAAAATATTAGTAGAAAAAGCGATTTTCAATTGACAGGTTATTTTATAATGTGGATTAGAATACATAAACCATATCATATACCATAATCTACACTTATGCATTAAAATTAACTCCACAAACCACATAAGATGCTTAAATATGATGTATAAATATTTGGAGGTGTAAGAAATAACAAAAACATTGAATTTTTAACGTTTTTTTTTGTGTATCTGTACATATAATTTGGTTTATTTTGATGACTCATCTGCACTCATTTTCACTTTGAAACAAAAAAATATCTAAAACAAAAAAACTATTTATCGATGTTTCATCTTATGTTGGAATTTTTCGTCATTGATAGAAATATGTAAAAAAATGTTCGATTTCCAAAAACGACACCACCAACACCACTGTCGCTGGTTGTTGTTTCCCTGCCTACCGGTCAAGATGAAATTTGAGTAGGAACTGAACTATGAAGCTATGATCTTGTCTATATGTCAGAACAACTCTGGCCAAAGCTCCACCCCTTTGATGAACAAGACCATTCGTAAGCGCTTGTTGGCTTAACATTCAGCTTGACCGATGAAGTGAAAAAGTTTGCCATGCAAAATCAATATTTTGAATTCTAGAATCCTCCTATATGCCAGCGTTGTATTCCATTCTTTGGCAACGCAAAAAAAACTGCGTCGAACATGAATGATTGAATACAATCAAAAACTTTTAAGGAAGTATCTATCCGGTCACGGACGGGTAACGGTGGAACTGTCGGAATATTAACCTCGATAGCAGAAACCTTCCCACTGAAAATCTGCCTGGAGTGAGCCACCACTAGGCTCAACAGGGAATGCAGACCGTATATCTGCTCTTCGACTGAAGGGTCTTCAGTTCCGTACGATAGCGATTGCCTTGAAAAAGGCTGTTTGTTTTTGGCTCAGTCCAAATAATAAGAAAGCAATCTTTTCAAATAACGATGTATTTCACGTGATGGTATAAAAAAGACTGAATGCTCTGCGAGACCTGACATAAACTCGTTTATTTTTGATTTTTGTTTGTTTTTTAACATTTTTAACATTTCAAGTGTTTGGCCAATTAGCCCTTCATCTTTGATTCGGTTCAATAGCAATGATTAGGATTTAAATGTAATTTATAAAGTTTATCTAATGTGTCAGAATAGCCTTAACCCTTTCAGGCCCACAGGGTCATATATGACCCCAACAAAAAAATGGATATATAAAATCGCACGAAGGATAGAAGTGAACAATCTCTTCAGCAAAATTACTTGGAATCAACACCCCCATCAGGGAAAAATATCAGGCATAGGCGATCAAGGCCCTACGACAACCTAGAACGTCATGGACGCGGTGAAGTTATGAAAGAGAAAAATTTAGGTGTATTGGCAGCGTATTGTTTCAAAATAAGATTTTTATTCAAACGTAACCAAACGTAACAAAGAGTTACTGTGATGTACAATAAACTATTTTTTAAGTTCCTTGGACGTCCTAGGCCATCCAAACATTCCTTGAGTTTGGGACTTGAAATCTACAGCTGCAAGAAAATCGTTTTTTAGTACTGAAAGCTTCAATATGCATTCAATTATATCCATTACACCTCTCGGGAGGTCAAATGATATGATAAGATAGTCATGAGATATTCTGGGCAATCCAAATTTTCTTTGAGTTCAGGACTTGAGATCTACAGCTGCTTAGGAGCTCTTTTCAGTACTAAAAGCTTCAATATCCGTTCAATTATATCCATCACTACTCCCGGTGGGTCAACAAATATGGTAAAATAGTTATGAGATATTCTGGGCAATCCAAACTGTCCTTAAGTTCGGGACTTGAGATCTTCAGCTGCCAAGGGGTTCATTCCACGTCGAGCAACCGTGCGAGACAGTCGCTAGTCCGCGTACGCTTATTTCCTGTTCGGGATTTTCCTTGATTTTTAGAGGTTTATACCCTTCAGTACCATTAAATAGCCTTCAGTTAAGTTTTGTAAATACCAGTGTTTTGAGTGATTCTGAGAGTGATTTCTGGCGTCCATCGACACACGAGAAAAAGTTTCTTCGCCCCATGCAGGCGGTTCCTCCGTTCTACGTCGGACACCATAATCATAGTCATCGAAAATCAATTAATTGCATATTATTCGGCAACTCGGCCGTACGAAAACCATTTTTTTGTTAAATATCTTGGCTGTGCATATGCACAGCATATGTTTCGAAATGGACAAATTGATATGAAATTTGCGAAAAAGAATCCACGTGTCTTGGAGGGACTCGAACCCTCAACCTCCTACTCTCTAGATAGGCGTGATAACCCCTACACAACCCCCGATCCTCTCGTTTAATAAACAATGTGCACTCGCTTGGCTGTGGGTATACAATAGTAAAGCACATGTGGAGATTGGACAAATCAAGCATCCGAAAGATATTCAATTTGCAAAAAAGAGAGCTAACCGCGGTGGAGGTTGGTACTCGGATTCTGATGGCTTTTCCGCAAACGTGACCTTTAAGTGGTCTTGTTGTGTAGGGGTTATCACGCCTATCTAGAGAGTAGGAGGTTGAGGGTTCGAGTCCCTCCAAGACACGTGGATTCTTTTTCGCAAATTTCATATCAATTTGTCCATTTCGAAACATATGCTGTGCATATGCACAGCCAAGATATTTAACATCGAAAATCATCCTACCAACAATCGCCGCCTTACCATCGCCCCCCGCGGTCCATATCATCCAGCTGCTGTGTGATATAAGAGAGTAGCCAACACACACGTCTAGAGTGGTTGGCTTCTATCGCGCTACGAGCCCGTCTGTTCGGTGCGTCCACCATTGTCGACCCGGTGTGCGCTGCAGTGTGCACAGTAGCCTGCGAGTTATGTATATTCTGTCTTCCATTCTCGTTGATTCCCCTTTTCAACCTGATTTTATTCGATTAGTTATATAAAGTGTGTGTGCTTTTGTTCGCTCCTTCTCTGTTGTCTTTCCCTGTGTGATCAGCTTTTTTGACGTAGGACTTACGTCTCTCTTTACTATACCGGGTGTCATTTCAATTTTTTTAAATCGACCGCGTTACGCTGTGTTGAAAGATTTCAAACGTTAATAGCTATTGCCCTATTGAACAGTTTTCTGCAGTTAACCACTCAATCAACAGCTTTCAAGTATGCCTTTCATATTCATGCTTGATAATATCCGAAAACTTGTTTCAATAGGCCCAAAACTGTTTTCAAAGCAAAATATTGAATTCACGAGAACCTATAAATATGAGTACCGCATCATTCTTGCATCATTCCATTGCCACGCTCTGATTGGTGCAGACGTCAGCGAATGAGCTCTCGCTAGGTCAGGAAGGCATAAAAAGGCGCAGCACGATTTTTTTCCTCTCAATCTGACCCTGAGATCTAACAAGAACAGGCAAAGCAACCACAGCATCGCCAGAACTTTTGAAGTGTTGCTCCATCGTCTCAGCTACGCAATCGCAAATTTATCAAGAGCAAGGCAGAATCGTCAGCATCATCGGCATTTTGACGTAGGACTTACGTCTCTCTTTACTATACCGGATGTCATTTTAAAATATTCAAATCGACCGCGTTACGCTGTGTTGAAAGATTTTAAACGTTAATAGCGTTCGTCTCAGTGGACGAATTTCTGCGGTAAGCCCCTCAATCGACAGATTTCAAGTATGCCTTCCATGTCCATGCTTGATAAGACCCGAAAAACTTGGTTCAATAGGCATGAAACTGTTTTCAATGAAAAACATTGAGCTCAAGGGAACCTATAAATATGGGTACTGTAAAACCTCTTTTTACGCTCCCTCCTTTTACGCTCCCTCCTTTTACGCTCCCTCTTTTTACGCTCCAAATTCGAAATAACGCTCCCTCTTTTTACGCCCTATAGGAGCGTAAAAAAAGTTTCAAGCATTTATATGAGGCAAATTTGGATTAGTTTCGGAGGTTGTTTTTAGATGATCTAAGTACTACGGATAATCTAGAAACAGAATATAGGCTTGTATGCGAAGTGGTATTAGCGGTTGTCATGATCTACGAACTCCACACAGTCAAGATCTGTTGATCAACCTTCGTAATGGAGACAGTTATTGAAGAATAAACAAGTTGTGTGACCCCTTCTTGGTATATGTTTGTATTCCAAGTAGTTCTTGTTGTTGTCGTGGGCTCCAGGAAGTCTACGAACTCCACAGAGTCAAGGTCTGTGGATCAACCTCCGTAATGGAGGCAGTTATTGAAGAATAAACAAGTTGTGCGACCCCTTCTAGGTATATATTTGTATTTCAAGTAGATCTTGATGTTGTCATTGATGCCAGGTAGTCTACGAACTCCATAGAGTCAAGGTCTGTGGATCAACCTCCGTAATGGAGGCAGTTATTGAAGAATAAACAAGTTGTGTGACCCCTTCTGGGTATATGTTTGTATTCCTTGTAGTTCTTGTTGTTGTCGTGGGCTCCAGGAAGTTTACCAACTCCATAGAGTCAAGGTCTGTGGATCAACCTCCGTAACGGAGACAGTTATTGGAGAATAAACAAGTTGTGTAACCCCTTCTTGGTATATGTTTGTATTCCAAGTAGTTCTTGTTGTTGTCGTGGGCTCCAGGAAGTCTACGAACTCCACAGAGTCAAGGTCTGTGGATCAACCTTCGTAATGGAGGCAGTTATTGAAGAATAAACAAGTTGTGCGACCCCTTCTAGGTATATATTTGTATTTCAAGTAGATCTTGATGTTGTCATTGATGCCCGGTAGTCTACGAACTCCATAGAGTCAAGGTCTGTGGATCAATCTCCGTAATGGAGACAGTTATTGAAGAATAAACAAGTTGTGTGACCCCTTCTGGGTATATGTTTGTATTCCTTGTAGTTCTTGTTGTTGTCGTGGGCTCCAGGAAGTTTACCAACTCCAAAGAGCCAAGGTCTGTGGATCAACCTCCGTAACGGAGGCAGTTATTGGAGAATAAACAAGTTGTGTGACCCCTTCTTGGTATATGTTTGTATTCCAAGTAGTTCTTGTTGTTGTTGTGGGCTCCAGGAAGTCTACGAACTCCACAGAGTCAAGGTCTGTGGATCAATCTCCGTAATGGAGGCAGTTATTGAAGAATAAACAAGTTGTGCGACCCCTTCTAGGTATATATTTGTATATTAATTAGATCTTGATGTTGTCATTGATGCCAGGTAGTCTACGAACTCCATAGAGTCAAGGTATGTGGATCAACCTCCGTAATGGAGGCAGTTATTGAAGAATAAACAAATTGTGTGACCCCTTCTGGGCATATGTTTGTATTCCTTGTAGTTTTTGTTGTTGTCGTGGGCTCCAGGAAGTTTACCAACTCCATAGAGTCAAGGTCTGTGGATCAACAGTTATTGGAGAATAAACAAGTTGTGTAACCCCTTCTTGGTGTATGTTTGTATTCCAAGTAGTTCTTGTTGTTGTCGTAGGCTCCAGGTAGTCTACGAACACCACAGAGTCAAGGTCTGTGGATCAACCTCCGTAATGGAGGCAGTTATTGAAGAATAAACAAGTTGTGGATGACCATGAAGCTATGCAATGGACGCATTCTATTATATGTACCACAAAGGGGTTGTACCACTTTCGAAACAAACTGGACGAGTTTTGATCACGCGTGTAGATCTTGAGGCCCTTTCCAAGGTTTCCTTGGATGACCATGAACCTATACAATGGCCGCATTCAATTCTATGTACCACAAAGAGGTCGTACCACTTTTGAAACAATCCGAAAGAGCACTGGTTACGCGTGTAGATTTAAGGGCCTATTCCAGAGTTTTTTTTGGATGACCATGAACCTATGCAATGGACGCATTCTATTCTATGTACCACAAAGGGGTTGTATCACTTTTGAAACAAGGCGAAAGATTTCTGGTTACGCGTGTAGATCTTAAGGCCTATTCCAGGGTTTTCTTGGATGACCGTGAACCTATGCAATGGACGCATTCTATTCTATGTACCACAAAGGGGTTGTACCATTTTTGAAACAAGGCGAAAGATTTCTGGTTACGCGTGTAGATCTTAAGGCCTATTCCAGAGTTTTTTTGGATGACCTTGAATCTAGGCAATGGACGCATTCTATTCTATGTACCACAAAGGGGTTGTACCATTTTTGAAACAAGGCGAAAGATTTCTGGTTACGCGTGTAGATCTTAAGGCCTATTCCAGGGTTTTCTTGGATAACCGTGAACCTAGGCTTTGGACGCATTCTATTCTATGTACCACAAAGGGGTTGTACCATTTTCGAAACAAGGCGAAAGATTTCTGGTTACGCGTGTAGATCTTAAGGCCTATTCCAGAGTTTTCTTGGATGATCGTGAACCCATGCAATAGACGCATTTAATTCCATGTACCACAAAGGGGTTGCACCATTTTTGAAACAAGGCGAAAAATTTCTGGTTACGCGTGTAGATCTTAAGGCCTATTCCAGAGTTTTTGAATGACCATGAACCTATGAAATGGACGCATTCTATTCTATGTACCACAAAGGGCTTGTACAGCTTTTGAAACAAGGCGAAAGATTTCAGGTTACGCGTGTAGATCTTAAGGCCTATTCCAGGGTTTTCTTGGATGACCGTGAACCTATGCAATGGACGCATTCTATTCTATGTACCACAAAGGGGTTGTACCATTTTTGAAACAAGGCGAAAGATTTCTGGTTACGCGTGTAGATCTTAAGGCCTATTCCAGGGTTTTCTTGGATAACCGTGAACCTAGGCTTTGGACGCATTCTATTCTATGTACCACAAAGGGGTTGTACCATTTTTGAAACAAGGCGAAAGATTTCTGGTTACGCGTGTAGATCTTAAGGCCTATTCCAGGGTTTTCTTGGATGACCGTGAACCTATGCAATGGACGCATTCTATTCTATGTACCACAAAGGGGTTGTACCATTTTTGAAACAAGGCGAAAGATTTCTGGTTACGCGTGTAGATCTTAAGGCCTATTCCAGAGTTTTTTTGGATGACCGTGAACCTACGCAATGGACGCATTCTATTCTATGTACCACAAAGGGGTTGTACCATTTTTGAAACAAGGCGAAAGATTTCTGGTTACGAGTGTAGATCTTAAGGCCTATTCCAGAGTTTTTTTGGATGACCGTGAACCTATGCAATGGACGCATTCTATTCTATGTACCACAAAGGGGTTGTACCATTTTTGAAACAAGGCGAAAGATTTCTGGTTACGAGTGTAGATCTTAAGGCCTATTTCAGGGTTTTCTTGGATGGCCGTGAGACCTATGCAATGGTTGCGTTCTATCCAATGTATCACAAAACACAGGTTCAAGCTCCAGGAGGTTCTTGTTAAACTTTAAATACATGAAAACGATGATGAACATCTTACTCTGCGTTATCAAAGATCTGCACCACTGATGACTTGCTGATTTTTTGGCGTACCAAGAACATCTTAAGGCCTCAGCAATCAAACAATTGGACGACCATGATAACGGAAACAATTTGGACGACCTTAATACCAAAATTGGTAAAATACACATCTTAAGACTAAAAGTGAGTTGAATATCAAATTTTGCTTACCTAAAAGATGGCAAACTTTTTGACGTAAACTACGTCTAAGGGGAAGACTCGGATACAGGGTGACAAATGAAAATTTCCAAATCCGAGACCGTCACGAAATCATGTAAGATTTTGAACGTTAATAGCGCATTCATCTTTCGATGGATTTTTGAGATTTATATATCAATCGACTCGGAAACTCTCCACGAATTTTCCAGTAATATTGAAACATTTGTTTATCAACGTTGAAGTAGGGTATTGGACCATTTTGGCAGCACCTATTTTTCCCGTTCGCCACGTGAGTCTCATTCGGCCGTCGTTCAGTGTAGTTGGTTTTGGGCTATTCTTTTTGTGCGGTGCTTCGCACCAGTTTGCCACAAAGTAGGGCCACAGCAGTGACTGCAGTCGGCGATATACATACAAGCGCATGTTTGTGCAAGGATAGGATGATCGATTGTTAGCAACGGCAATGCAATGTCATAATGCGATAATCGCAATGCAAATGAACAAACATTTTCGATTCAAAGATAACTTAGGAAAATGGTGAGCCATTTTATGATAAACTGCAAATTGGTAATTATATTTTTATTATTAAATATGCGCCAAAATCAAAAGAATTCAATTTTAATTCAGGAAGTTTGAATGCACTTCAGATACTCTGTGGGTACAATCATGCGGGGCTTATTGTAAACGGTTATAGCTTCGGAGCGCATACTTTATTGAAACGGGCTATAGGTTACAATAGAACTATTACTTTCTAGCTCCCGGATCTAAGATTCTTGCAATTATATTAATAATATGGTTGCACGAGTATGTTATCCAAAATGCCACTGCCAGATAGTGGGAGTTAGATTGTGATAAAATAGCACAAATACCCTATTCCCGTCCGCAGCGTTTACTACACCCAAAAAAATCTGCACGTTGTTTCCACCTGAACAAGTACGTAGAATTTTTCCACCTGAAATTCACGTAACTTTTACCTGATTTTTTGATAGAATTTTCATTCTACGTGAAAATCAGGTAAGTTCTACCTGAGTTTTGGATAGAATTCACCGGACACGCAAGTTTCACCTAAATTTTCTGAAGCATTTTCAGTTACGTGTGCAGGTAAAATGTACCTGAAAATTCAGGTGGAAGCAACGTTTAGATTATTTGGAGTGTACTCTGGCGCATCTCAACCGAATGGCTTGCTTTTTGGTACCGTTCTGACTCAAATCCCGAATATGACCCATATTCCGAACACTGGCGTTTTAGCGCCCTAAAACTAAAACTGTCATTGGTTTTCCGCACTGAGGATCAAGATAACAAACGAATTCTTCCTGTGGAGAAATTACACGAATAAAGTTAAAATGGGCATTTAAAAGCTAAAGTTCGGAATATGAGTCATGTTCGAATTTGAGTCAAAACGGTACATGGCTAGTATTTGTTGATTTCTAGTTGACGCAACCGGGTTTTATCGACTCGCGCTTCTTTGTCGGACTCAACAATACGACTATCCCTTCTCTGCCAACTATTCCTCGTCACTCCAAATAACAGAAGGGTTTTGTTATCCGAGCTCCAGACTGTCGGTGAGGGCTCGGACGTCACCCCTGACTACAGTATCCAACACTTTTTTATATTTTAAGTTATTGTAATTTTGTTCTAAACCAGTGACATAAGTAATCAAATGAATTATCTTAAAATATGACTACATTCCTCAATGCACCAAACTGTTCTACGTAGTTTACGTTGGGCGGTCGTGTCTTGTACATAACCCTTCAGATTTTTTTGACGTAAACTACGTCTAAGGGGAAGACTCGGATGCAGGGTGTCAAATGAGAATTTCAAAACTGGAGACCGTCATGAAATCATGTAAGATTTGTAACATTAATAGGTCCTTTATCTTTCAATGGATTTTATTTATTTATATATCAATCGATTCGTAAACTTTCCACCAATTTGCCAGTAGTATTGAAACTATTGATTATCAACGCTAAACTATTGAAAATTTTAGTTCTTTCATGCATCATGCATCCCCTATACAGCGCGTTCCAATCCTTGATAATTGCCTACTTTTAGGGTATTATCTATTATTGAACTGGGTTGTATGAATGGGTTGGCTCAGCCGCTAGACAGTGGAGTCCCTACTCCTTCATAGAGTGGGAGATGCTGCTAAAGCTGGGTAGTATTGTCGTGGGATGGTTCCTTCTCTTCTATATAGAGCGGAATAGTTAGTTCAGTGTACTATATTTGGTTTTACGTAGTTTACGTCGAGCGGTCGTGTCTTGTATACAACCCCACTTTTTTTTTTACGCTCCAAATTCCAAATAGCGCTCCCTCTTTTTACGCTCAAAATTCCAAATAACGCTCCCTCTTTTTACGCCCTAAATTCAAAATAACGCTCCCTCTTTTTACGCTCTGATTCCATTTACGCTCCCCCGTTTTGGGCGCAAAAAGAGGTTTTGCAGTACCGCATAATTCTTGCATCATTCCATTACCACGTTCTGATTGGTGCAGACACCAGCGAATGAGCAGCCGCTGGGTCTGCCGAGAAGCCATAAAATAGCGCAACGCGATTTTTTCCTTTCATTCTGACCGGGACAAGCGAAGCAACTGCATCATTGATTGAATAGCACTTTTAATAGGGAATGAAGTCTGCACCGACCGCTTTTTCGGCTCGTCACCATCAAAGCGACCATCATCATCCGAAACCTAGCCAGCACATCAGCAGTCCACCCTACAGACCCGACAAAGCAGCAATGCTGAGCAGATACCGGCAGCAGCAGCAGAGTCGAGCCGAGACCAGCCGGCATCGGTGCTGAGCCGAGACAGGCTGAAGAAAAGCCACATGATGCAGCATGTATGTCCAAAAAACAAACGGTTCTTCAGAGAGCCAATAATAGAGATCAATATCAATGCTTTCAATACCCTTCGGGATAGAAATTGTACTTGGGTGCCAAATCCAATACTCTAGAGATAAAATTTTATGCGTGATTTTCATAAAAAGCGTCAAAACTAACAGTGGATAATTTTTCTGATTTAACCGCGAAGTGAACGAAGGACTTCGCTTGACCATGCCTTTAAAGATTCATAAGATGTCCAAATCTCTCACATAATCTTATTTGGATAAAGAAAACACCGATTACAGCTAAAACATTAATAAACTATCAATCGATTTTTCATCAAATGTTGGATTTTTTGGCATTGATCAAGAAATATCTAGATAAACATTGTTTGCTACTGACCGCACACAAAGCGAACGTGACTGAATGATCGTCCCATGTTACCAATTCTAAATCTTATCACTAGAAATCCCATGTCCGGGTGTTTCCTTCCTTCTACTACTAACAATGTTATCTCAGAAAAGAACACCCTACTTCCCACCTGAACTGCAATTCTAAGCTCGCTTGCCCGGCTTATTGGCCTGCATCAAGCGAAAAGTCCCGTTAGGAAATAGACGCCAGCAGCGAGCAACAAGCGTAAAAAAGAAGAAGCCCTTCTCGAACGCGTTGATGATGATGACGCTTTGGCTGACAAAGAAGCAGGATACAAGACACTAGCTGATTGGCCCACCAATTGGGAAGCAGAGAAGATTCAAAATAAGGTATAAAAGAAATGTGCATTCGCTCGCAGAGCATTCAGTCTTTTTTATACCACCACTAGAAATTCGCGGTTATTTAAAAAGATCGTTTTCTTACTTTTTGCACTTAGCCGAAGCAAACAGCCTTTTTCAAGGCTCTAAGCATTAAAAATAATGTTCTCCTCCAGTCGCTATCGCACGGATTAGAGGGCCCTTCAGTGGAAGGGCTGAGATACAGTCTACATCCCCTGCTGTGGTTTATTTCAGCCAACTTGTGGTTTATTTCAGGCAGTCCTGAGAAGGTTGCCAGATACTTCCTGAATTTTTTTGATGATTCTTGTTCGAGGTAGATTTGATTTCTGTGTCGGTTTGATGAGAAGATTTTGCCAAGGAATGGTATGCAACGCCGATTATTTATCCAAAATAGTTGATGTGAGAAATTTGGACATATTATGTATCTTAAAGGCATGGTCAAGTCAAGTCCTACGTCCACTTAGCGGTTATGTCATAGACATTACCCACTGTTCGTTTTTTATTTGTTTTTTTTTCTGTCCCTGTGATAAGTGTGTAATTTTAGAATAGTGTGTACCTCGCTGCAGCGGCGCGTTTCGGGTCCGCAATGCGCGATGGTGAAGATGGCAGGAGTACATTGTCTGATACTTCGTTGCTTTCTGGTGTACCGAGAGAAAACAAAATGGACACCAACAACACAGTTGCCTCCCCTATGAACCCCCGCCACAAGGCCTACCCTCCCGACTCTAGTGGGCCGTATGTTGTTTTCTTTCGACCCAAAGACAAACGATTGAATATTAGTCAGATCAGCAAAGATCTGGAAAAGCGTTTTTCGTCTGTCACAACCATTGACATGGTTGGGTCTAGTAAGCTGCGCGTCACTTGTTCTGATCGCAAACAGGCCAACGAGATTGCGACCTTTGAGCACTTCACTCTTGAATATCAAGTTTATCTCCCATCAGCAGTGTGTGAAATCGCGAGGGTGATCACGGAGGGAAGCATGACATGCGATGAATTGAAACAAGGTTTCGGCCGTTTCAAAAATGCTTCCCTGCCTCCTGTTGAGATATTGGACTGCAAACAAATGCATTCAGTGTCGCAGGAGGGGGAGAAACGAGTTTTTTCGCCTTCAGACTCTTTCTGTATGACCTTTACCGGGTCCGCACTGCCTGATTATGTAGTGATTGGCAAACTTCGTCTACCTGTTCGGCTGTATGTACCGAAGGTGATGAATTGTGTTAATTGCAAGCAGCTGGGCCACACCGCTCAGTACTGCTGCAATAAACCTCGCTGTGTATCGTGCGGAGAGAAGCATGTGGATGGCGCGTGCAAGACGGCACCGAAATGTGTTTATTGCAACGAAGGCCCTCCGCATGCTCTCGAAGCCTGCCCGACGTACATACAGCGGCGAATTCATCAGAAGCGGTCCCTTCAACAGCGTTCTCGTCGAAGCTACGCTGAGATGCTGAGGAAGGCCACTTTACCGATTGTTGCTGACACCATCTACGCTTCTCTTCCTTTGGACGATCAAGGTAGTACTGTCTCTGAAGTTGGAAATGGGGTTCCTTTTGTTTTCAAAAGCCCAACGAGGAAACGTAGCAAACCGAGCCAGCGACCCTCGAAAAGGCCTAGAAAACTGCCTCAAAGTGAGCCTCAATCCAACATGGCCAATTGCAAGGCGGGTGGAAATACTCAAAAACGTTCAACTTTTGTGGTTTCACATCAGGATGAACGAGAGTTTCATCCGCTTCCGTGAACTTCTAAAATCCCAGATTCCAAGTTTTCCGAGTTTTCAGCCAGGACGAGAGCATAGAGAACGAACGGAACGTCCTCCGAGCGCACCAATGTTCATGCTTTCTGGCATCGTGGAGCTCATCCTCAATTTCATTCGTTCTCTTTCGACTAACTTCGTCGATAAGGCCCAAATGATTTCGATTCTACAGTGGAACTGTCGAAGCATTTTTCCCAAATTAGATATTTTTAAATTTTTAGTTAACAAATTACAATGTGAAGTTTTTGCACTATGTGAAACATGGCTAACTCCAGATGTGAACCTTCATTTTCCCGATTTTAACATCATTCGCCGCGATCGTGCAAATCGATATGGATGTGTGTTGTTAGGAATAAAAAAACACTCCTTCTATAGTGTCGACCTTGCTCCGATGCCTGGCACCGAAGCTGTCACATGTCAGGTGACTATTCGAGGAAAAGACCTCAGTATCGCCTCGATATATCTTCTTACAAACACCGCGATATCTCGTAGAGATCTCTCGCACATCTGCTCGGTTATGCCCGAGCCACGGTTGTTCCTGGGAGATTTTAACTCCCACGGAACAGGCTGGGGGAACTGTACGACAACAACCGTTCATTAATGATATACGACCTCTGCGAAATTTTGAATACAGGAGAAGTTACACGAGTGGCTCCTCCAGCAAGAGATAGCCGTCTAGATCTTTCCATTTGTCCGAGCTCATTATCGTTGGACTGTACTTGGAAGGTGGTCCAAGATCCCCATGCCATGGTAGTGATCACTTGCCGATCGAAGTCTCGATTTCCAATCAATCTGTTTCTATTGACCTCTCATATGACCTCACGAAGCACATCGATTGGGGCAAATATGCGGATGCTATCATTGAAGGCGTACAGTCGATAGAAACACTTCCCCCGCGGGAAGAGTACCGGTTTCTATCCCAGTTGATTATTGAAAGCGTGCTTCAGGCACAACGCCGGCCGGTGCCAGGAGCTTCGGTTCGTAGAAAACCACACAGTCCGTGGTGGGATAGCGAGTGTACACAGCATTATCGCGAGAAATCCGCCGCGTTTAAAGAATTTCGGAAACACGGATCGATTGTTCTTCACAAACGATACATCGCGCTCGAAATCCAGTTCAAGAAATTGGTCAAAGTGAAGAAACGCGGATATTGGCGCACTTTTGTTGAAGGCTTGTCGCGCGAGACTTCAATGAAAACTCTGTGGACGGTCGGGAGGAGAATGCGTAACGCGTCGTCTGTTAACGAAGATCGTGAAAGCTCGTCTCGGTGGATACTCGACTTCGCAAAGAAAGTTTGTCCGGATTCGGTACCGGTGAAGCAAGAGTTACGTGATACTTTTGCTGACAGGGATGATATGGATCGCCCATTTTCGATGATTGAATTCTCGCTTGCTCTCCTCTCATGTAACAATTCCGCATTCCGGATAGAATCAGATTCAATTTGCTCATAAACCTCCCAGACGGCGCGAAGAGGCGATTATTGAGCTTGTTCAATCAGTTACTGGAGTGCAACATTGTTCCGGATGATGATGATGATGATGATGGTCCCGCCACATACCCCTACAAAGGTTTGAGCTAGACGAGTTATCTTTTAGATAATTAATTAAGATCAATTTGGGTTGAATCGAATAGTTTGTTGTCAGATACACAATTTGGTTTCCGCAGGGGCAAGGGAACGAACGACTGTCTTGCGTTGCTTTCTTCAGAAATTCAACTTACCTTCGCTAAAAAAGAGCAAATAGGCTCAGTGTTTTTGGACATTAAGGGGGCTTTTGATTCAGTTTGCGTCGATGTCTTATCCGACAAACTCCACGAGTGTGGACTTTCACCAATTTTAAACAACTATTTGTACAATTTGTTGTTAGAGAAGCGTATGAGTTTTCCTCATGGTGACTTGGCAACTTCACGAATTAGCTACATGGGTCTCCCTCAGGGCTCATGTTTGAGCCCCCTCCTTTACAACTTTTACGTCAGAGACATTGATGAATGTCTCATGCCAAATTGCTCGCTGAGACAGCTTGCAGATGATTGTGTTGTATCCGTTTCGGGGCCAACAGCGGTTGATCTGCAAGGACCATTGCAAGATACTTTGGACAATTTGTCTACTTGGGCTTTAAAGCTGGGTATCGAATTCTCCCCGGAGAAAACTGAGATGGTTGTCTTTTCAAAAAAACATAAGCCGGCTAAGTTCTCGCTTCAACTGATGGGTAAAACAATCACTCATAGCATGTCTTCTAAATACCTCGGGGTCTGGTTCGATTCCAAATGCACATTCGGAAAACATATTGTGTATCTGACACAAAAATGCCAGAAACGAATCAACTTCATGCGAACGATAACGGGAACATGGTGGGGGCGCACCCAGAAGAGCTGCCTAGGAGCTCTTTTCAGTATTCAAAGCTTCAATATCCGTTCAATTATATCCATCACTACTCCCGGTGGGTCAACGGATATGTTAAGATAGTTATGAGATATTCTGGGCAATACAAACTGTCATTGAGTTCGGGACTTCAGATCTACAGCTGTTTAGAAGTTCTTTTCGTTATTCAAAGCTTCAATATGAATTCCATTATATCCATTACACTTCCCGGGAGGTCAACGCATATCCTAAAATAGTAGTAGATATTCTGGACAATACAAACTGTATTTGAGATCAACAGCTGCATAAAAACTTTTGAAATGTTGGTGCTGGTATATTCAACTGTAATAATCAAATATGTACATATAGTAACTTTGAGAAAATTTGAAATGTTGGTGCCTATATATTAGAGCTTTGAGAGTCACCATTTGCACTATATTTTGCCTTTTTTGAAAATAAAGCTATACATATAAGCCAGGCTCTATAAGCCCGTTCGAACATGTTTGCACTGTGACAGCGTTATAGTCGCACGTACGGATTTTTTTAAATGCGTACGGCAAGCCTGCCCAACCTTTTCAAGCCACGGGTCAATTTTTAGAACTCACACTTGCTGGCAGGCCGGAACATATTTTGTACATAACTTTTTAAAATATTTTCAAAAAAAAAGTTTTTTTCGTTTTCTTTAATTGCGTTAAAACAATCTTTTTTCCCTTGTCATAAGACGAGTTTATACAATCCCATTTTATTCCACCACTTAAATATGTCTTGACAGATACGTATTTCGACCTCAACAGTAAGGCCGTCTTCAGTGTCTCGTACTTGACTAGACTAGAATCTTTTTTGTATATTTTGTTTTCGTCGTTGCATTAGGGATCCCTTTGAAATATTAAATTAATCTATTCACACTGTTAACCGGATGTTAACAAATGAAAATTTCATTACTTTACCAGCATATTGAACAGTTTTGCACGAACTATTTTCAATAGGATGAGAGAAATTAACCAGATCTCAAGTCATTAGATGTTTGGCGATATCTGGCGAAAAGCCAATAAGTCACTCATCTATTCAGGATCCTTCAGCTCGGGCAGTGGTTTTCCTTTATCTTGTAGAAATAGTGCTTAGAATAAAATCTCTCAAGGATGGTACCAAAGCTTAGTCAATGAAATTTGCAAAAATACAGCAAGTCTCCGTATTCGGCTTTCATTTTCGTCAACATTATTTATAATTGGTGGGGGATGAGTTCCCCAACGTTGGTAAAGTTGATTGTCTTATACTTGAGGAATATTGATCGAATTCGAATATCGAATTTTTTTGTGAATATGGAATGGCAGGGAAATATCGCCATAGCTATGTGATTGCGTGTTCTTGCTCAGAATTGTCACAACGCCATTGTTCTTTCCTGTGATTGCTGGTGCTGTATCAATCTTAAGGTCACGTTTCCGAAGAAGAAAAAAGTTCCTTTACACATGTCTTAACAGCCCTTAGGTTTTCCTCGTTAGTTGTTCCTTGCATTGGGAATAAAGCTGCCGATTCCTCTGTCATCCAAAAATGACCATGAAGACAGCCACCTTTGCCACGTTTTTACGACGGTATTTGCATCGCTTGAGAGAGAGTAGAATATGAAGCGACGTGTTTTTTTTACGTTAGGGGCGATTCAAACATGACGTCCACTACTTTTTGAGATTTCGAGACCCACCATCCCGCCTCTGTCACGTTTTTTGTATACCTAACATATGCAGTGTCACAAAATCTTAGACCCCCTCCACCCTAAAATCTTTTACATCATTGTTGAACGATCCCTTATGTAGCTTTCAAATCTTCTGCGAGAACTTTTACTCTTTACCGTGTTGCGCGCAAACTGATGCTACAGGAAGTAGGCTTTTTCTATAGGACACACGATGTCAACAACAATCGAAATACATTCCTTAACAAGTTCTCCGTCCTGGAAAAAAATCATCCGTTTTTCCAAAATCTATTGCCCGTATTGCAATTTTTGACTTCGTATTTGCTCGAGTTTTAAGAGTTTGTTGCTTCTATAATCTATTGTACAATTAATTTGAATCAAAAAATAAAAATTTGAATTGAGACCTATCTATCTATTGAAATTTTATCAACTTTTGTTTCCTACCTGGGCCCTTTCAAATATTATATTTCATAGAATGCTTGGATTCAGATTTTATTCCTCCAATATAGCAATACGTTCCGGACAAATTAAGCAAACCGGTTTTCCTTTTTTCAACGTGAATATAAACTACTTTGACCAATCTTTATTGAAAACGCGATGTTCCACATCAACCTTTTGTGTCTTGGGATCACTTATGCAATCATTTCTAATTATGTAATGGTTGAATACATATTAAGCTTGAAGCGACGAAGAAATACATATCCAAGCTTGAAGCAACGAAAAAAACTAAAGTGGGGGCTGTAGATCGCAAGTTCTGAACTCTAGGACGATTTGGATAACCCAGGATGTCCCAAAACCATCTTACCTTGTCTTCTGGGACATGTTCCGGATATACTTGAATACATATTTAAGCTTGGAGTGACGTAAAAAGTTAGAGTGGTGGTTGTGGATCGTAAGTTCTGACTTCAAGGATAGTTTGAATGAACCAGGATATCCCAAAACCATCTAACTATGTCTCTTCTCTGTCATCTTCACAAATATATTATGGAAGATGATGAGTTCTGAACTGAAGGATGGTTTGGATGACCCGGGATATCTCAAAACCATTTTACCATGTCTCATAGTCTTCTGGAGTATATAAAGAACATGGTTGAATACATATCCAAGCTTCTAGTTGCGAAAAAATCTAATTTCGTGGCTACAGATCGCAAGTTCTGTACTGAAGGACAGTTTGGATGACCCAGGATATCCATCTGGTCATGTCTTTTGATCTTTGGGAATATGTTATGGACATGGTTAAATACATATCCAAGCTGAGAGTGACGAAAAAAGCTCGCATTTTAATCGCAAGTTCCGGACTCAAGGACAGTTTGAATGATCTAGTACTCCCTGAAAAAATATTTTTCAACTTGTTTTGTCAGTTCTCCATTATAAATCACGAAATCAAATGGAACAAATCAAATTTTCTGCGTAATACCGCTTAGAAAAATTTGGGCGAGTGCGTGTTGGCTCTTGTTTCGGACGGCAGAACGATCGCGCGATTTGACGAAATTTTGTGTTTTGCATTGCGCGGCCGGTAATAAAGTTAATTAGTTCAGTGCGTGTTGGCTCTTGTTTCGGACGGCAGTACGATCGCGCGATTTGCCGAAATTTTGTGTTTTGCAGATAGTTCGCGCGGCCGAGTGAGTAAACATTTGGTGCGTGATCGGACGTGTTTCAGGTAGGATTTAGAGCATTCGTAAAATCCGAGTTTTTGGTTCTGATTTTAATGTCCGGTGAATAAGTGTGCGTGTTTTGTATATAATGCGAAACATTTGTAAAATCCAGGTTACTTTGTCCTCCTTTGGACGGTTCGTAAGTAAATTGATGAATATATTTTATTATTTTTTCAGCATATACTGTTATTGACAAACGCTCTATATTGTCGAATAGAGCCTATTATTCACCTTACCCACTAACACAAATTTTCCTTCCCGAGACATCTATGAAGGTAGTATGGGTTCCCTGCATCTTCACTAGTAGATGTTGAACTAACATTCCTTCCCTTCCTTCCGTGATTGTAAGGACGTGGCCAGGTATACAACTGCTACTGTATAGGAAAAGGTACTAATCCCAAGTACCAATTTGCGACAATATACAGTAGATTGCTCAATTCAAGCTCTGTCTGGTAAGGGGGCGGGTGTCGCGGGAGAGGGTTCTCTTCGTCGACTTCCCCTCATTTGAATGAAGGTGACAGGCAGGGAGTTTCTTTGCAGTTTATCACCTAAGAATGCAAGTTCGCATTGTTTTCTTTCGTTCTGAATTCTAGACCAACATTTGAAAAGGGCGTAACAGCCAAAATTTGTTCCTTCTGATTCCTCGTCCACATATATAGCTATATATGTACACGAATAATCGGAAGGAATAAATTTTGGCTGTTACGCCCTTTTCAAATGTTGGTCTAGAATTGATAAACCACAGAGAGATCTGCTGCTTGTCACTTTTGTTTAAGGGGGGGGGGGTCGACGGGGAGAGTCTTCTCTTGCGACATTCGCCCTTATTCCAGATGGAGCTTGAATTGAGCATTGTATAGCCACCCACGATTTGTACAATCACATATGCTATGCTATGCTATGCTATGCTAATACCGCTTAGAAAAATTTGGGCCTGAAAGGGTTAAGGAGGCATTGATAAGTTTAGAAAATTAGATAACATAACTACTATGTACACTGATATTTACAATAATAATTTGATAACCTAAATTGGAACAAGCGCTCTAATGGTCGCCTGGTCCGATTGTAACCAACGGACCCTAAACCTTTACTTACATTCACCAAAGTGCTCGTGTATAGTTTTAATACCGGCCAGACGGTGGACCTCAGGGGCCCTCCTTAGCCGTGCGGTAAGACGCGCGGCTATAAAAGCAAGACCATGCTGAGGGTGGCTGGGTTCGATTCCCGGTGCCGGTCTAGGCAATTTTCGAGTTGGAAATTGTCTCGACTTCCCTGGGCATAAAAGTATCATCGTGCTAGCCTCATGATATACGAATGCAAAAATGGTAACCTGGCTTAGAAACCTCGCAGTTAATAACTGTGGAAATGCTTAATGAACACTAAGCTGCGAGGCGGCTCTGTCTACCACGCAACGCAACGCAACTAAGCTGCGAGGCGGCTCTGTCCCAGTGTGGGGATATAATGCCAATAAGAAGAAGAAGAAGACGGTGGACCTCAGAAGTTCGTGTCCTGGGAGGGGTATTCATGATCATCCTCAGGAACTTCTTTTGAACTCGTTGGAGTTTCAGATGATGAGTTTTGGCGCAACTCTCCCCGACCGGCATGCCTATTCGATCACGGAGAGGATGACTTGCTTGTAGACAGCAAGCTTATTTTTCAGGGACAATGACGACCTACGGTTGATCAAAGGGTAGAGTAGTTTCAACAAAACGTTATACTTCGTTACCGTCACCGTCTGTTGGCGGAAAATAGGGTTGCTGTCGAGGGTCAAGCCAAGGTAGTCGGCCTCATTGGCCCATTCCGTACTCGTGCCATTGAGGATGATTTTACAGTCCCTGGCGGAACATGTTTAGGGGATTTGGAGTGAGGGAAAATGATGACCTGGGTCTTCGCCGCGTTGATACAGATCTTCCAGCTGGTGAGGCACTCTGTTAGGGCATCCAGGTCTCTCATCCAGGAGTTTTGCCACAAGCCACTGTACCGTTGTAGACGATGGAGGTGTCATCTGCGAACAGAGACAGAATCCCGCCTGGAAGTTTTGGCATGTCGGAGGTGAACAGATTGAAAAGCAGGGGCCCGAGGATACTGTTCTGGGGGACGCCTGCGACGATGTTGTGCGCATTGTAGCTCGCTCCGCTGATTGAGACCTGGAATGTCCTTGCCGACAGGCATTTGTTGATGAGTTTCATCAGGTACCTAGCTGGGAAGATTGTAGCGTTGTAGTTTGTACACCAGGCCATCATGTCATACATTGTTGAATGCCTTCTCGACATCGAGTAAGGCCATGGTGCTGAGCAGGGTCCGGACCAGGCAGGAAAACGCGATCTGGAAAGGCAACCATTTCGGCAAACAGAACGTGGCTTCCAATGACTCCCGTTTCTTCCATGCTGACGGTTTTTGTTTCTCGATTCGAAAATCCAGAGAACCACAATGCAGCATATGTAACGTCTGTTTTCTGGTTCTCCGAATCGAATTGAGAATGAAACTTTCAGCACAAAAGGTATCTTTCGGTACACTTTTTAAACAAGACACTTAGAGGAGAATAATCACCATTCAAAGAAAAAGTTGGTGAAACGGTCACGTTTAGAATTTGCATTTAATTGCAATAGAAGATGTAATCACTTTTTAGATTAATAAGTGAAGTTAAGTAAAGAAAAAAAATCATATTTTCATGAGTTATGAATTTACTATGACTTTTTTTTATCAGATAATCTGAGATAGTTTAAAAAAAAAAAACTTTGAAATGAATTCTCTTTCTTCTTCCTTTTTTGTTGGCATTTCATCCAACGATGGAGAATTGATCCCTGGAACATTAAGCATCGTTAGGCACTTCTACAGTAATTATATAACTAAGCCATGTTACAATTTCTGCATTATTTGCAGAAGCTTATATGAGATAACTTTCAAGTAACTGCATAAGTTAGCAACATTAGACATTTTGACTCAATTAGCTCGTTTCAGAAGTAATCATTTTATTTTTTGTAATTACTTTCATTGTTCAATATCTGCAAAATAAACTTTTCCACTGTTGAGAAATCTATGAAACGTCACTGGAAAGATAGTTTAGCGTAGAACTACATCAAACCATACTTTTTAACGTACGGTTGTTCAGTGTCACAATCAATTTCTTCTCATTTTCATATCTTTACTACTTAAGTCTACAAATACCAGAATATAGTTCTAATCTGTATACTGCAGCCTGTCCATTTTACCACCACGTCCTCATCACTACCCAAATTGAGTGGAAATTATGACCCTGCGTCAACGGGAGCCTTCTCGCAGCGCCATTCGAGCTAATAAGTGACGATGATTGGTGTTGTTGTAGGTGCAAACAAGTAGTGCGCACTATGGGGTGCTATGGGGTTACAAATATCTAAAAAAAACTAAAAAAAAACATGTCAATGGAAATTTTCTTTTAGATTTTCGTTTATTTGACAAGCATATTTTCGCCTACTGTTGCAACAAGCACCTCGAGAAAATTGGCAACACAGTCGTCTGAGCGCCAGGCAGTGACGGGAAATGTCATATCGATGTCATGGGACTAATTTGTTAATAACTTTTTTCACAAGTAATTTACAATCGTATGTTTTATATAAACATAAAGCACTCAAAGGATACTTAAACTTTTTCTAATAGGTCATTGCTCTAAAACTGAAAATGGCGGCGTGAGAGCCGAATTAGTGTCAAATGACATTAATGTCATGACATTCCGTGACATTTTTTTAAATTCGTTATCATGCCTTACACTATATATTTAGAACAATGACCTGTTTGGCAAAGTTGTAGGATCCTTTAAGCATTACATGTTAATAAAAAAATCCGAGTTGTAAAAGACTTTTGAAAAAGTTATGCTCGAAATTAGTAATAGCAACCCCATGACATTTTTTTGACATTTCCCATCACTGGCGCCAGGCGACAAGCGGCCAGTATATGAGTCGGAAACCCTAGACGGAATGTCAACGATTAGAAATGACAAATGAAATGACAGATCAATATCAATCTACCGTGAAATAAGGTGTTTGTTGCAATAAATATATTGTTAATTTCTAAATAATTTGTTATTGCCACCTACTTTGGCATGATCGGACTTTGGATACGATTTGTAAGTGACTGTGTATACTGGTTGGAATCTAAAAGTCGAATGAATTTATTGAAGTTCCATTGATGCAACGAAAGTTTGTTTTCCATGCTGCACGAGCGAAGCGAGTATGTTTTGGAAACGAGGCTGACTATGTACCGCACATGTGGCAACAATTAAAAAGGTTTCAAAATAATGAAATGAGGAAATATTAACTGCTGACTGGGAGGTCGCAGTTGTTATGCATATTTTGGGTGTTGACTGTGAGGTCGTCATAAATTTGAGAAGGCAATAAAAATAGGATATTCTGACGAGATGCAATTGCCATATGTGGGTCATGAGTACAGTACTGAAACTTGAGGCATTTAAATGAATTGAATTGAATTCAATATTTTAGGAAAGCCTAGTAATGTTACTACACTACGACTAAACTTACACTAGCTTAATCTTATAACTGTACAGCTAGGAAAGGTAATTGTATTATAAACTATACTATGAACATGCAATACAGCCAAATTATAACTATTTAGGGTCATACTTAACCACACTCAATAGAGCAGTTGAATGCTGACCTGGAAGGCCATTCAAAAATAAAACGTCACTGAAATGTGAGTAACTTATCAGAATTGTAAGCTAAACTAAAACTAAGACGAACTACATATTTACAGATTTGAAGCTCATAAACACGTTAAATAAAGCTGTTCAAATATCGGTCTTCCAATTCTCAGCGATTCAACGGCCTACTATGCACAACAACGTCTGCTGGGTCAACTAGTTTTTAAATAAATGGACAAACAAGGCTGACCAATCTTTGCTAAACATTGTTATTTAATTGAACCACGGACCCCCGGACCCCCCCTATATCCGGCTCTGGGCGTGAGCCAGTGTGAATGCGACGTTGGGGCGGAAATACTGAAACAGTGAAAGGGAAGAAAATAATAAGTGTCTAAGATTTTGGGGTTGTGGGAGCTCGCAAACCGAACGAGGGACAGTAAAGGGTACGACGATCACGGTGTGAAGATTAATGTACAAGCGCCAATATTGCGGGTCGATTGTCCATGAGCTTTTATCTCCCTTTTGTTCCAACGGGTGTGTCAAGCCCTGAGTAGTTCCACGACCACCAACAGACTAGTTGAGTCGGCCCCGAAATTCCGTCCAGCGGACAAACCAAGCCAAGAGACACGGCGAAAAAAAACATGGGTCCCGGCCCCAGTTAGTCGTAGTCGCGCTCGTTCGTGGGCACCCCAAACGCCCATGATTTCGGTCGGTCATTGGCCACGCTCTTTCCATCACGCATCCGTCGAATTAATTGGATTTGCACAGTCGGTTCACCAAGCTTCACCATCAACCGCCGACCTAAGCCTCGACATTGACATCCACTGTTATCTACTGCTCGGCATACTGCTATTATTCGACATCGCTTACACGATACACCCGGCCGCCCTCCTCTGTCAATAAACCACCGTAAGTTGAAATTCAATTTTGTTAGTAAACACATTCGAAAATCTCCCCTACGAATAAAGCCCTGGGATCCGGGAAACAGAAGATTACCTTTGGTGCCCACCCCGGAAGCGGCCGTTTGCTCAAGACCAGCTGCTTGGGGCTTAGACAGGCTCCCTTCCGGAACCGAGCATTTTCACCCGGGGTCAAACGGTTTCAGAATTATGACCAGGTCTACGTTTGACGCTTCTTCCCATTTATAAAAATAACTATTCCAACTCATAAAAATAGTGAGGACATCGTAGATCTTCCTGTTGGTCGATTTGAACGTTAGGATCTGAGCTCAAATACATCTTGGAGTGTTGTAGATGTTCAACGAATTCTGCAATATGTCTATAATGGTGTAACGATGTCCCGTGGAGCTATTCCAACTCCTTCAAATAGTAAAGACATCAGAGATCTTCTTGTTGGTCGATTAATATTAGGATCTGAGCTCAAAGACAGTTTGGAGTGTCGTAGATGTTCAAGTAATTTTGTAATGTGTCAATAATGTGTAACGTAGTCCCGTGAAGTTATTTCAACTCACGAAAATGGTGAGGACATGTTCTGTTCATGTTGATCGATTTGAGTATTAGGATCTGACAGTTTGGAGTGTTGTAGATGTTCAACTGTTTCTGTAATGTGTCTATAATGTGTAACGAAATCCCGTGGAATTATTCCGACTCATAAAAAAGATGGCGACATCGTAGATCTTCTAAGCTAAAGCTAAGCTAAAGCTAAGCTAAAGCTAAGCTAAAGCTAAGCTAAAGCTAAGCTAAAGCTAAGCTAAAGCTAAGCTAAAGCTAAAGCTAAGCTAAAGCTAAAGCTAAGCTAAAGCTAAAGCTAAGCTAAGCTAAAGCTAAAGCTAAAGCTAAGCTAAAGCAAAAGCTAAGCTAAAGCTAAAGCTAAGCTAAAGCTAAAGTTTAGCTAAAGCTAAAGCTAAGCTAAAGCTAAGCTAAAGCTAAAGCTAGCTAAGCTGGCTAAGCTAAGCTAAAGCTAAAGCTAAAGCTAAAGCTAAAGCTAAAGCTGGCTGCTAAGCTAGTTAAGCTGGCTAAAGCTGGGCTGGCTAGTGAGGCTGGAGCTACAAGCTGGGGCTGGGGTGAGCTGGAGGCTGGGTGGGCCTGGGCTGGAGGTGGAAGCCTGGGCTGGGAGGCCTGGGCTGAACAGGGCCCAGCCGGAGCTGGGGTGAGCCTGGGTGGGGTGGGGGCAAGTGAGCTGAACAGGAACAGGGCTGGGTGGGGTGGAACTGAACAGCCCGTAGCTGGGGTGGGGCCCAGGGGTGGTCCAGAAGCCCCGGGGTGGGGCAGTGGAGGCCCTGGGAACAGCCCGCCCAGCCAGTGGGGCTGGAGCCTGGTGGGGCTCCAGCCCGTGGGCTCAGCCTGGGGTGGGGTCAGCCTGGGGAACAGGGGCTGGAACAGCCTGGCCTGTGGGCTGGGCCTCAGCCTGGGAGCCCAGTGGGCTGAGCCTGGGCTGGAGCTGGTGGAGCCCGTGCCTGAGGCTGAGGCTGGGGTGGGCTGAGCTGCAGGGGGAGCCTGGGGTGGGTGGGGCTCAGCCCGGAACAGCCAGGCCTGCCTGGGTGAGGCCTGGCTCAGGCCTGGAACAGCCTGGGGCTGGGAACAGGAACAGCCTGAACAGGGCCTGGGCAGGCAGCTGAACAGGGCTGGGGTCAGGTGGGGCTGCTGGGGCTCAGCCTGGAGCCTGGAGTGGGGTCAGCAGGGCTGGGGCTCAGTGGGAGACCAGCTGGGCTCAGCCTGGAACAGCTGGTGGGGCTGGAGTCAGTGGGCTGGTGGGCTCAGCTGTGGAAAGCTGCTGCTAAAGCTCTGGGCTAGCTGCTGCTAAGCTCTGCTCAGCTAAAGCTCAGCTAACTGCTAAAAGCTAAGCTAAGCTAAGCTAAGCTAAGCCTAAGCTCTAAGCTAAGCTAAAGCTAAGCTAAAGCTAATGCTAAAAGCTAAGCTAAAGCTAAGCTAAAGCTAAGCTAAAGCTAAGCTAAAGCTAAGCTAAAGCTAAGCTAAAGCTAAGCTAAAGCTAAGCCAAATGCTAATGTTTCGGTATATTCGAGGTTATAAAATTAGAGTATTCGTTAGAAATCACAACAATGTTTCTGTTACTGCATATTCTCATCACTAGATTGAATGCTAATCATTTTCTATCTCTTCATTATTTCGGTAACCATAAGTGAAAGCAAGTTTTATTTTTGATATGAGGGGCCCTCCTTGGCCGTATGGTTAGACGCACGGCTTCAAAGCAAGACCTTGCTGAGGGTGGGTTCGATTCCCGATGCCGGTCTAGAAAATTTTCGGATTGGAAATTGTCTCGTCTTCCCTGGGCATAAAAGTATCATCGTGTTAGCCTCATGATATACGAATGCAAAAATGGTAACTTGGCTTGGAAACCTCCCAAGTGATAACTGTGGAAGTGCTTAATGAACACTAAGCTACGAGGCGGCTCTGTCCCAGTGTGGGGATGTAATACCAATGAGAAGAAGAAGAAGAAGAAGAAGAAGATGATGAGGATGTTTTGAACAATCAGTATGCAAATTGTTGTCTAAAGACATCTAGTGTAAAATAGTTGATCGGTATATAACACTATGGGTCTCTGGGCCTTCTATCAAAAATTCTTTTTTGAAGCAATCATATAGCCTTTCGGCACAACACTGTTGTACTAAAAGGCAAAAATATGGAATAGATGGGATTCATCGATTTTTTTTCTGATATACAATTTTTTTCGATGTTACCTATGAAAAATGCACTTTGTTCATGAGATACGTTGGGGCTACCCCAAAACGTCATTTCCCAGAGTTGTCGTAGAACATTTTTTCTCTTGTTATACTTCAAGCTTTCATTTCAAAGTTGAGCCCTCCACATTCCAAACTTTGTCCAATTTTGGGACACCCTACTGTTCACATCAAAAACAAATTCGAGAGTCCAGTCTGCTCTTCAATTAATTCTAAAATGGTGAATATCTACTGTCTCGCTTGCAAAAGCAGTACCAACAATCGGAAATCATAGAACAAATAAATGACTACCGTTGGGGGCAAGCTTAAATTATACTTCCTCCGCGCTTGGGTTTGCATACAGAAAAGAATTCCGTGTTTAACTTACTTTGCTTAGACTAAGCCAGTGAGCCAGTCGAGGGCTGAAAATCTATTTAATAAAGACTATAATAATAATACTTTTCTATAGACTACGCTCCGTTTTTAAAACTACTATAAAATTTTCAGTGAAAATAACCATGCCATGTTTTTCGTCATATGAAAACTGGATGCTGCGTTCTGGGAATAGTCTAAATAGCAAATCTTTCATTTCAAAGATGATGATTTGGTTCAGTGTACTCAACCAACCTTCACCTTAAGGAAGCAGAACGGAACGCTACAAGTTGGTCCGTATCTGTTATCGTATGAAATTGAAGGAAATATGATTACACCCATGGAAATAATTTTAACACCACCGCAGGTTTTTTATACAAAATGGTCATGTTTGAGGATCAATATCTCGATTTCTAACGAATAACCACCACTTTTATATGGGGCTCCATTCAAGTGGAGTGGCTTTATATTTATTTCCATCTGAAACAGCGTTTTTAGTATACATGCATACAAATAGCAATCATTAATTCAAATTCAGGTTATGTTAGGCTGGGATGCAAGAAATGTCCTTAATCTAATCGCTAGAAATCGAGATATTGATCCTCAAACATGACCATTTTGTATGAAAAACCAGCGGTGATGTTATAATTATTTCCATGAGTGTAGTGCAAGTCGCGATTGTTTGTCGCATAAAACCCCATAGTACACTGCGCTGTTCCTCAATGAAAACACGGCAAATTATCTGTGGACTTGTATTGTACTTGATTTCCAGACCAAACAATCCAGCACATAGTGACATAATTCCATTTGAAGAGTTTCAATTTTTCAAACAAATGCTTTTCAAGAAATGCCATAATTGCTATATCTAACAAGCATTTAACCATACAATCACAGCTGCTCGGGGCTAGAAGGCAGGTCCTCATAGCAGCAAAAAGCATCCATCATGTACACAGGACAGAGGAAATAAAATGAAAAGAACCAACATCAAATACCAGAAAGAAAAACCAGAACGTAATCACCACTTCTTTCCGCGAAATAAAAAAAAACAATTAAAGCACTTAGCATCCCTCGAGGGTTTTCCAACCATCACCAATACCGCTGAAACTGCTCAGCTCAATCCTGACTGCCGAGTAGGTACCATGCACCGTGCCCGCGGAGAGGAAACATAAAAATAAATGTTTTAGTTACAAGTTCAAAGGAAGTTATCCTTGCGCTTCGCACATTCTACATCAACTGGAGGGGCACGGGACAAAAATGCAGCCCCACATGTCGTAGGTTTCGAATCAGTCCAAACTCTAAACTAAATTAATGCATGTCAGTGAAACGTTTCTTCAACGCGAACAAATTGACGCAAAGCGCATTTCAAGGGATGCAATTTATCCAGCAATCCCCATGTGGTTAGAACAGAATTCAACTCTTGATGTCGCGTAGTCGGCCGGCCAGGAACCATAGAAGAACATAAACAACTTCCCCTGTCATCATCGTCGTAGTTGTCGTCATCAGTCCTTTCTAGTCTCCCCGAGGTGGTTACAACGGTGCTGGGTGTGTGGCTCTTTCTAGCATTCATGCAATCTACTGTACAGCCAGCGATGGGGCAAACTGCCACGAAGTCACCTTTAGTACGGAGGCAGGAGAACTTACGATGACGACCTTTACCGTGTTGATGTGGCGCCGAAAGTTGAATTTGAAAACTGGACGATCAAAAATTTTGTTTTTTTTTACATTCATTGAACTCAGCTCCCAATTTTAAGGGTGACAGGCATTCGAACATGTCCATATGAAGCTTGATGTGAAGACGATTATGAGCAGTGGCAGAGGAATGCAGACTAGGGAATGATTCATTTTTCAAAGGGGTTATATATGGTTTTGCTGAACATTCATATTTATGATAATTATTCCTAATTTGAAATAGAAACTCCGGAGATTTCATCATTAAATTATTAAAGGTTTTCAAAAATTTCCGAAATTTAGAATGTTTGGTAAATTAACAAGAATTTTAGAATTTTTGACATTCTGACTTTTTGACCGCATTTGCTACTTTGTGAAAAATATTTCAATTGTGATCATACTCTATGGGATAAAAAAAAATCTAACTCCATGTGGATAAAATCCCATATTAGATAGAAACATCACGAGTATTATTCGAATTTAATGTCTGGAATTTTCATTGGTCGGCTTCCAATGCAAACAAATCAGATTTGGTTACAATGACTCTGACTAGATTTTTGACTTGCTACAATACTGTCAATTTTATTTTCTGTTCGTTGAGCAACAGATTGAGCAATTACACAACGACGACGTACATCTATGAGCTGCCGGCAGAGATACCATTCTGCGCGTACAAAGGAAGTACCATCCTACGCTTTGCAAACGAACGATTTCCGACCTACAGAAGCCAGACCTCGATGTGACAGAATGGGCGCGCCTCTCATTGCTGGGCGGTAGTGAAATGTTATTTCAATTAAAAGTTTGGTCTTAATTAAAGGCTGAGCGAACAAGTAGTCAAGGGCAGCGAAAACTTTTGCGGTGGAAAAAATCATTTCAATTTGTGGCTCCAGGAGTGGCTCCGAGTTGATGTAATTGTTAAAGCTGGACCATTAAAAGTACAGCTCAGCCAGCGAGACAAACTATTGACAAATTGTCCCCATGGAGTGATTCCCAGAGCTAATTAATAAACCGAACGAACAACTCCATAATTAAATCATTCCGTAGGAAATTTATTTACCCTGATGACCAGCGAACAGTGCGGTAGTATCGAATAACTCCGCTTGGATTGGTACGGGTTAAAACATCCGCTGTGTTCCTTCCACGAAGCACAATCAGTCAGATGGAACCGAGATTGTCCCCCACGAGCCCACGAGCAAGTGATGTCGTTTTTACGGCCAGTTTTTAATTGCGTGACATAATCACACATTTTATCATTCTTACCCAGAGCGGGTGCAGAGGGATGCTGCAACTACAGAACTGTAGTTTGCAGACCGTTCTTATATCATAGCCGGCAGCTTTAGCATCGACCACCGCGGCATTACCGCCGCACAGATGGCCGTCGGTACCGTTAAGCGTCGTTGATCGTGTAGATATGAGGTTCGTTGATCGTCGCAGCTTGTGCCGCCGGAAGCTCATCAAGATCGATTCACACCTCTTTTCTGTTGGAGTTATATCTGCATCACTGTTGTTATGGATTGAATGGAGGTGTGAAGTGATATCGTGAAGGAATGTCAAGAAATGGCAGGAATGCTGGAGCTCAATCGAGTTCGATTAGTTTGATGGAAAGTGAGTCATACGTTGTCTGACGCTAATTGAACTTAGGTTGAGATTGTTTGTTTTAACTAAGTAGAAACTGATCAAGTGAAGACGATTAGAACAAAGTAGCGTAAGGAATTTTTCCAAAGAATAGGTTTCCCAGCTTCTAGGAGAAGCTTTCCAAACTTCTAGGAGAAACTTTCCTAGCTCCTAGGAGAAGCTTTCCAAGCTTCTAAAAGAAGCTTTCCAACTTCTAGGAGAAGCTTTCCAAGCTTCTGGGAGAAGCTTTCCAAGCTTCTGGGAGAAGCTTTCCAAGCATATGGGAGAAGTTTTCCAAGCTTCTTGGAGAAGCTTTCCAAGCTTCTTGGAGAAGCTTTCCAAGCTTCTTGTAGAAGCTTTCCAAGCTTCTTGGAGAAGCTTTCCAAGCTTCTTGGAGAAGCTTTCCAAGCTTCTTGGAGAAGCTTTCCAAGCTTCTTGGAGAAGCTTTCCAAGCTTCTTGGAGAAGCTTTCCAAGCTTCTTGGAGAAGCTTTCCAAGCTTCTTGGAGAAGCTTTCCAAGCTTCTGGGAGAAGCTTTAAGCTCTTGGAAGCTCCTAGCTTCTTGGAAGCTTGCTTCTTGGAGAAGCACCAAGCTCTTGGAGAAGCTTCCAGCTGGAGAAGCTTCCAAGCTTCTTGGAAGCTTTCCAGAAGCTTCTTGGAGAATCTTTCCAGCTTCTTGGAAGCAGCTGCAGCTCTTGGAAGCTTTTACAAGCTTCTTGGAGAAGCTTTCAGCTTCTTGGAAGCTTCAAGCTTGGCTTTCAAGCTTCAGGCTTTCCAAGCTTCCGGAAGCCAAGCTTCAGGGCTAGCTTCAGGAGGCTTTCCAAGCTTCAGGAGCAAACTCAGGCTCCAAGCCAGGCTCAGAGGCTTTCAAGCTTCCAGGGCTTTCCAAGCTTCAGGGAAGCTTTCAAGCTTCCAGGGCTTCCAGCTTCCAGGCTTTCAAGCTTCCAGGGGCTTTCCAAGCTTCCAGGAGAAGCCTAAGCTTCAGGAGCTTCAAAGCTTCGGGAGGCTTTCCAGCTTCAGGCTTTCAAGCTTCAGGCTTTCAAGCTTCAGGAGCTCAAGCTTCAGGAAGCAAGCCAGGAAGCTTCAGGCTCAAGCTTCGGGAGAAGCTCAAGCTTCAGGCTCAAGCTTCCAGGGAGCTCAGGAGCTTCCAAGCTGGGAAGCTCAAAGCTCAGGAGAAGCTTCAAGCTCAGGCTTCAAGCTGGGAGGCTCAAGCTCAGGAGGCTTTGCTTCCAGAAGCTTTCCAAGCTTCAGGAGGCTCAAGCTTCAGGGCTTTCAAGCTGGGAGGCTGGCTTCAGGCTCCAAGCTTCAGAGGCTTCCAAGCTTCCAGGAGGCTTTCAAGCTTCAGGGCTTGGCTTCCAGGCTAAGCTTGGAGAAGCTTTCCAAGCTTCAGGAGCTAAGCTTCCAGAGGCTCCAAGCTTCCAGGCTTCAAGCTTCAGGCTTTAAGCCTGGGAGGCTTCAAGAAGCCTAAGCCTGGGAGGCTCAAACTCAGGAAGCACCAGCTTCAGGAGAGCTTCCAGGCTTTCCAAGCTTCCAGGGCTTTCAACTGGGCTCAGCTTCAGAAGCTTCCAAGCTTCCAGAAGCACCAAGCTGGGAGAAGCTCTGCTTCAGGAAGCTTTCCAAGCTTCCGGGCTCCCAAGCCAGGAGAAGCCTAAGCTTCCAGGAGAAGCTCAAGCTTCAGGGCTTTCAAGCTTGGAGAAGCTTTCAAGCTTCTGGGAAGCTTCCAAGCTTCCAGGAAGCCTTTCCAAGCTTCAGGAGAAGCTTTCCAAGCTTCAGGAGAAGCTTTCCAAGCTTCAGGGAGAAGCCTAAGCTTTGGAGAAGCTTCTTGGAGAAGCTTTCCAAGCTTCTTGGAGAAGCTTTCCAAGTTTCTTGGAGAAGCTTTCCAAGTTTCTTGGAGAAGCTTTCCAAGCTTCCGGGAGAAGCTTTCCAAGCTTCTTGGAGGAGCTTTCCTTCTTGAGAAGCTTAAGCTTCTTGAGAAGCTGAAGCTTCTTGAGAAGCTTGGAGCTTCTTGGAGAAGCTTAAGCTTCTTGGAAGCTTTCCAAGCTTGATAGGATCTTGGAGAAGCTTTCCAGCTTCTTGGAGAAGCAAGCTTCTTGAGAAGCTTTCCAAGCTTCTTGGAGAAGCTTTCCAAGCTTGAGAAGCTTCTTGACTTTCTAAGCTTCTGGGAGAAGCTTTCCAAGCTTCTTGGAGAAGCTTTCCAAGCTTCTTGGAGAAGCACTTCTTGGAGAGCTTCCGCTTCTTGGAGAAGCTTTCAAGCTCTTGGAGAAGCCTGCAAACTTGGAGAAGCAAAGCTGTCTTGGAGAAGCAACTGGAGCTTCTTGGAGCACCAGCTGTCTTGGAAGCCTTTCCAGAGCTTCTTGGAGAAGCTCAGCTGCTTGGAAGGCTCAAGCTTCTTGAGCTTGAGCTCTTGGATTTTGGAGAGCTGCTTCCTTTGGAGAAGCACCAAGCTTCTTGGAAGCTTGAAGCTTCTTGAAGAAGCTTTCCAACTTCTGGATGAAGCTTTCAAAACTTCTGGGTGAAGCTTTCCAAGCTTTTGGGAGAAGCTTCACAAGCTTCTTGGAGTAGCTTTCCAAGCTTCTTGGAGTAGCTTCCCAAGCTTCTTAGAGTAGCTTTCCAAGCTTCCAGGAGAAGCTTTCCAAGCTTCTTGAAGAAGCTTTCCAAAGCTGGAGAAGCCTTCTTGGAAGCTTAAGCTTCTTGGAGAAGCTTTCCAAGCTTCTTGGAAGCTTAGCTTCTTGGAAGAAGCCTGTTTCCAGCTTCAAGCTTGAGAAGCTTTCAAGCTCTTGGAAGCACCAAACTCTTGGAAGGAGAAGCTTTGGAGAAGCTTCCAGCTTCTTGGAGAAGCTCCAAGCTTCTTGGAGAAGCTTCTGGAGAAACTTTCAAGCTTCTTGGAGGCTTTCCAAGCTTCTTGGAAGCAGGCTCTTGGAAACTCTTGACTTGCTTCTTGGAGAGCACCAAACTTCTTGGAGCTTCCAGGCTGTGGAGCTTGAGGCTTTCTTGGAGCTTTCCAAGCTTCTTGGAGAAGCTAAAGCTTCTTGAGCTTTCCAAACTTCTTGGAAGCTTTCCAAGCTTCTTGGAGAAGCTTTCCAAGCTTCTTGGAAGCTTTCAAGCTTCTTGGAGAAGCTTTCCAAGCTTCTTGGAGAAGCTTGAAAGCTTCTTGGAAGCTCAAACTTCTTGGAAGCTTCTTAAGAAGCTTCCAAGCTTCTTGGAGAAGCACCTTCTTGGAAGCTTCTGAGAAGCTTCAAGCTGGAGGAAGCTTCTTGGAAGCTCTTGGAGCTCCAAGCTGGAAGCAAACTCTTGGAGAAGCTTCCAAGGGAGCTTGAAGCCTAAGCTTCAGAAGCCTGCTTGGAGCTTTCAAGTTTTGGAGAAGCTTTCCAAGCTTCTTGGAAGCTTTCCAAGCTTCTTGGAGAAGCTTTCCAAGCTTCTTGGAGAAGCTTCTTCCAAGCTTCTTGGAGAAGCTTCTTGGAAGCTTTCCAAGCTTCTTGGAAGCTTTCCAAGCTTCTTGGAAGCTTTCCAAACTCTTGGGCTTTCCAAGCTTCTTGGAGAAGCTCTGGAGCTCTTGGAAGCAAAGCTTCTTGGAGCACCTGGAAGCTTGGAGCTCTTGGAGCCTCTTGGAGCAAGCTGGAGCAAGCTTCCAAGCTTCTTGGAGCTTTCAAGCTTCTTGGAAGCAAGCTTCTTGGAGAAGCACTTTCAAGCTTCTTGGAGAAGCTTCTTGGAGCTTCCAAGCTTCTTGGAAGCTTTCCAGCTTCTTGGAAGCTTTCCAAGCTTCTTGGAGAAGCTTCCAAGCTTCTTGGAGAGCTTTCCAAGCTGGAGAAGCTTCCCAAGCTTCTTGGAGCTGCTTGGAGGCTTCCCAAGCTTCTTGGAAGCTTTCCCAAGCTTCTTGGAAGCTTTCAAGCTTCTTGGAGAAGCTCAAACTTCTTGGAGAAGCTTCCAAGCTCTTGGAGAAGCTTCCAAGCTTCTTGGAAGCTTCCAAGCCTGGAAGCTTTCCAAGCTTCTTGGAGCAGAAGCTTTCCAAGCTTCTTGGAAGCAAGCTTCTTGGAGAAGCTTTCCAAGCTTCTTGAGAAGCTTCTGCTTCTTGGAGAAGAAGCTTGGAGAAGCTTTCCAAGCTTCTGGGAGAACCTTTCCAAGCTTCTGGGAGAACCTTTCCAAGCTTCTGGGAGAAGCTTTCCAAGCTTCTGGGAGAAGCTTTCCAAGCTTCTGGGAGAAGCTTTCCAAGCTTCGTTGATTCCGATACTCATTCTGCCGATAAATCGCTAAATGTTGCAACGCATTGTTCGTGATCATACTTCTGAATGACCGCACACAAATTACCTCTCAGAAATGCCACTTATTCACCATAACATGGTCTAGCCGATTGCAAGTTTCACCATTTAGGTGCCTTCAGGTGTGCTTTCGGATATTCTTCCGTGCAAAGTAGGTGCTATTGATTGTCATGCCTCTGGCAGCAGCAGAATTTACTAGCCGAAGGCCATTGTTATTGGTTGCAGAGTGCAGGCTTTCCCTGCTTATGGGACGGAAAAGTCCTCTCTACTGACCTGAGAGTAAGCGTCTCCGATAATAACTTTCACGGCATGCTTTATCAAGACATACATGAAACGTGTTCTTCAAGTTCTCTAATTTGTTTTCACATGCTGACTCGCTGTATCTGCTTGCCCATCATTATGAAACTAACTCCATGCTCTACTTTCTCGTCATAGCTGTAATAAATATTATATTTGAATGCAGTGTAGGTCGAGGACTTCACGGCTCTGAATTCACGTTCTCCGGATCTAGGCTACCGGACTTCTTGGATCGCGGTCACGTTCACTCCTACCTTCTACAGTTAACGAGCCAGAAGGCTCACTCGTCCAGGTTCATTTAGGGTCCTGATATTCCAGGTATCGAATTTCCAATCATAATTCCTATTTCGTTGCCGCGTCGGTTGCAAAAAAATAATGTTTCTTTTTCCTACTTTCTCAAATTTTCGTGGTATTTAAAAGGCTTCAGTAAGCCACTTTACCGGGGTCGCGTTTCCTATATCGCACTGGTGGGACTGCCAGCTTGGGTATAACTGACGCGATACAGAGTCAGCGTTCTGTTAATAGGCCGCTGGATACTTTTTTGTTATCGGCAGTCTTTTGTCATCGGTCGCCCCGTGGAAGCGTGCGATCGGAACTAGTGAGCACCAGGGTCATATTGGACGCTTCTTCCTCGATGTCAACCCACCATTTTGCAACCCTGGCAATATAATAACTTTTTGCCTTTATCGTATACAAAGTATACGTACAGGCTATAGGATCACTTCCAAACGGAACTTTTGATAGAAGGCTTGGAGATCCATAGTGTTATATACCAATCGACTCAGTTCGACGAATTGAGGTGATATCTGTATGTGTGTGTACAAAAATGTGAGACACACTTTTTGGTACTTAGCAACAAGTTGCAATCGACGCGGATTGCGGTCTAGTTGTTTCCTATTGAAAATCGGGTCAATCAGCCATTGCGTTCCAGAATTATTCAAAAAACATTGTTTTTTGACAAGGGTCCCCCCTTGAAAAAAAAATTAAAATCGAATATTTTTCGCTGGAACCGATGCAATGCACTCAAATGACCGCAAATAGACATAAATTGAAGAATAAAGTAAAATCTAAACTCCCTAAAGTGCGAATTTGACCTCTCTGATATGTTTTTCTCATTTTCATAATGCACGAGAAAGGCACCACCAACGCTAGGTGGATTAATTTGGGTTTTAATAATCAAATTTCTGAAACTTTTTTATAATTCTAAGTGGATCAGTCTGGGAGAAAGTATGTACAAATCTGAGCATTGAATTTCATAAATTACTGAAATACATCAAAATCGGATGGTCGGAACATATCTTCGAAATGAAAAAAACGAATACGCCTTGTCTTATCCAGTACATTCACCAGCATACGGTTAAGAACAATTCAAAACCATTTTATTTCGAATACCTCGCAATGAAATGCTTTTGAGATATTGATTATTGCCTTATTCAGTTAGCCATCAATGTAATATTCCATTTATTGATATGCAGTGCAGTGATTATTTCACAGAACATCCATGATTTTATCACACTCTGTAAAATTCTACACCCCTCCGCGCGCAAAGCACCACCCGTTCCAATCGTTAGCATATGAAACTGGTCACCAACTGGTAACATCCGTGCATTAGTCGCGCTGCGATATCTTTATTGCCAAAGTGCATAAATGTGTGTACTTAATGGTCCAAAGCAACTACGGCCTGGTCCTCATCCTTCCGAAAGCTTTAGCAAACGGACTGAACCCTGAATGGAGCCGAATCACTCCATCGGGTCCACTACGGTCCATAAATCATCGAGCCTGCACGCGCGCGCGCACGCGAGGGTACCACACCGGCCAGAATTCGATTCGGTTTTACCGATAAAAATAATGTTCGTAAGACTCCGGTAAGGGCCTCGAACCGTGCGTGAATGTGTCTGAACATAAATGAGTGTGCAACATTGCGACACGGAGTCGAAATATAAATATTCAGATCCCATTGATAGCGATGACATTTATGAGAGGTGGTTGTTGGCATGAGCACGCGCTTCGAGTGGGCCCCGTTTCTCGGAATCGTCGGAATGCCCGCGTTGGACGGGAATTTGTATTCAGGAGCGTGGTGCAGTTCAACGTATGGCTTGCGATTGGCGGGCTTATTGGCAGCAATTTGGCTATTGTTCAACAAGATTTATCGGGTTAAGACGACGGAGTTAAATGACCTGTCGAAGAAATGGGTGCCGCGTAATGATGACGGGGATAAACTTTTTTACAAATGTGCAGACGGTTTGTTACTTTTCCGACCTTTATTCCCCGAGCAATTTATTTTCAACCGTTCGCTGGTTATTTCTGCTCGATACCCTGAGGGTAGACCAAAAAATATGCAAATCGATGATTGATGCGTGATGGATCAGGCCCAGTCGGTTTGGCAATTTGGTATTCGATTGTATCAAATGGTGCTGCTCGATTGGCACAGTTCTTTAAATCTGTTTGCAAGTTTATTGAACTTTCAATTTTCTTTGTTCTTAATTCGTTCCCGGGACGATGCCAGCTGCTGCTACACGATTCCAGGACCAAGCATATCGTCGTTGGTCACGTCAAGGTTTTATTCCACTACTGGTTGGCCTTCGGGAATGGCCGATTAGCTACCACACAACCGGGTGCCGCGGTGATGAGTGACATCGACAGGGAGGATCGAAAAGATAGCCATACGAGAGCTACTATGTTCCAACTGATCGTTCTCGGTCACTATGTGCTTCTAGTTTGTGGATTGTCTGTTAATGACATCAGAGCTGTTTTATATTTCATAGGAGCATTTCACAATCTTATTTTTGTAGATTTGTTGACTTTTTTGCTCATAATGAAGTGATAGTTGGATGTTGGATGTAATCATCTCTTGATGATCATTATAGAACACTTTATTTTCTATATTCTCCTTCCTCTCTCTTCCCATTGCTGAACGCTAAAGAAATAGCACAATTGAATTAAAAAATAAGGGAAACATTGTTGATTTGGAAATTATTATCATTATATTTCTTCATTCGACAGGATTTCAGTCCTTGGCTAGAATATGGAAAGGGATCTGAAGGGTCACCCCGTCGATTACAAATAAATATAATAGTAATTATAGAAATATGTACTGATCATGATCGCATATTTGTAACATTTGCATTTTGGTTGATTTTGTAAATCGTTTGTCAATTCTCCCCACAAACTCTATCAGTTTTTATATCTCTCCTATTTAATGCACCTTTTAATATTATCTCTCCTATTTAATCCATTCTGAGCTATCTGAGCCAATTATGTTACAGACCAAATTGCTTCGATGGTAGAACGGCTTTTACGGAACGCATAGCTATCGCGCTATGGGGATTTGGATGGTCATTAAATAATAGATTGTGAACAATTATTGTTGTTTTTGATTACTTAGCGTAAAATAACCAAAAGTAAGAAAGCCGTTTGGTGGCATAATTTCGCTTAGATCTTCAATATATGAATATTTAAATCGATAAATGTGCTCAACCACAGCATAATAGGCTAAGGTTTGAGCCATATATCTCTTAATAACAAAAAAACGTGCCTATAGTTATGTGATAAGCAATTTAATTTTCTTAATTAATCCAAAGTTTCTATTTCGAAATTTTGATACCTGGAAGCCTCCTTCCAAGAGGCCTGGAAACCTCCTTCCAAGAGGCCTGGAAGCCTCCTTCCAAGAGGCCTGGAAGCCTCCTTCCAAGAGGCCTGGAAGCCTCCTTCCAAGAGGCCTGGAAGCCTCCTTCCAAGAGGCCTGGAAGCCTCCTTCCAAGAGGCCTGGAAGCCTCCTTCCAAGAGGCCTGGAAGCCTCCTTCCAAGAGGCCTGGAAGCCTCCTTCCAAGAGGCCTGGAAGCCTCCTTCCAAGAGGCCTGGAAGCCTCCTTCCAAGAGGCCTGGAAGCCTCCTTCCAAGGGGCCTGGAAGCTTCCTTCCAAGAGGCCTGGAAGCCTCCTTCCAAGAGGCCTGGAAGCCTCCTTCCAAGAGGCCTGGAAGCCTCCTTCCAGGGTGCCTGTCGGCCTCCTCCCAAGCGGCCTGGAAGCCTCCTTCCAAGAGGCCTGGAAGCCTCCTTCCAAGAGGCCTGGAAGCCTCCTTCCAAGAGGCCTGGAAGCCTCCTTCCAAGAGGCCTGGAAGCCTCCTTCCAAGAGGCCTGGAAGCCTCCTTCCAAGAGGCCTGGAAGCCTCCTTCCAAGAGGCCTGGAAGCCTCCTTCCAAGAGGCCTGGAAGCCTCCTTCCAAGAGGCCGGGAAGCCTCCTTCCAAGAGGCCGGGAAGCCTCCTTCCAAGAGGCCTGGAAGCCTCCTTCCAAGAGGCCTGGAAGCCTCCTTCCAAGAGGCCTGGAAGCCTCCTTCCAAGAGGCCTGGAAGCCTCCTTCCAAGAGGCCTGGAAGCCTCCTTCCAAGAGGCCTGGAAGCCTCCTTCCAAGAGGCCTGGAAGCCTCCTTCCAAGAGGCCTGGAAGCCTCCTTCCAAGAGGCCTGGAAGCCTCCTTCCAAGAGGCCTGGAAGCCTCCTTTTCAAGAGGCCTGGAAGCCTCCTTCCAAGAGGCCTGGAAGCCTCCTTCCAAGAGGCCTGGAAGCCTCCTTCCAAGAGGCCTGGAAGCCTCCTTCCAAGAGGCCTGGAAGCCTCCTTCCAAGAGGCCTGGAAGCCTCCTTCCAAGAGGCCTGGAAGCCTCCTTCCAAGAGGCCTGGAAGCCTCCTTCCAAGAGGCCTGGAAGCCTCCTTCCAAGAGGCCTGGAAGCCTCCTTCCAAGGGGCCTGGAAGCCTCCTTCCAAGAGGCCTGGAAGCCTCCTTCCAAGAGGCCTGGAAGCCTCCTTCCAAGAGGCCTGGAAGCCTCCTTCCAAGAGGCCTGGAAGCCTCCTTCCAAGAGGCCTGGAAGCCTCCTTCCAAGGGGCCTGGAAGCCTCCTTCCAAGAGCCCTCGCAGCCTCCTCCCAAGAGGCCGGGCACCCTCCTTCCAAGAGGCCTGGAAGCCTCCTCCCCAGAGGCCTGGAAGCCTCCTTCCAAGAGGCCTGGAAGCCTCCTTCCAAGAGGCCTGGAAGCCTCCTTCCAAGAGGCCTGGAAGCCTCCTTCCAAGAGGCCTGGAAGCCTCCTTCCAAGAGGCCTGGAAGCCTCCTTCAAGAGGAGCCTGGGAAGCCTCCTTCCAAGAGGCCTGGAAGCCTCCTTCCAAGAGGCCTGGAAGCCTCCTTCCAAGAGGCCTGGAAGCCTCCTTCCAAGAGGGCCTGGAAGCCTCCTTCCAAGAGGCCTGGAAGCCTCCTTCCAAGAGGCCTGGAAGCCTCCTTCCAAGAGGGCCTGGAAGCCTCCTTCCAAGAGGCCTGGAAGCCTCCTTCCAAGAGGGCCTGGAAGCCTCCTTCCAAGAGGCCTGGAAGCCTCCTTCCAAGAGGCCTGGAAGCCTCCTTCCAAGAGGCCTGGAAGCCTCCTTCCAAGAGGGCTGGAAGCCTCCTTCCAAGAGGCCTGGAAGCCTCCTTCCAAGAGGCCTGGAAGCCTCCTTCCAAGAGGCCTGGAAGCCTCCTTCCAAGAGGCCTGGAAGCCTCCTTCCAAGAGGCCTGGAAGCCTCCTTCCAAGAGGCCTGGAAGCCTCCTTCCAAGAGGCCTGGAAGCCTCCTTCCAAGAGGCCTGGAAGCCTCCTTCCAAGAGGCCTGGAAGCCTCCTTCCAAGAGGCCTGGAAGCCTCCTTCCAAGAGGCCTGGAAGCCTCCTTCCAAGAGGCCTGGAAGCCTCCTTCCAAGAGGCCTGGAAGCCTCCTTCCAAGAGGCCTGGAAGCCTCCTTCCAAGAGGCCTGGAAGCCTCCTTCCAAGAGGCCTGGAAGTCTCCTTCCAAGAGGCCTGGAAGTCTCCTTCCAAGAGGCCTGGAAGCCTCCTTCCAAGAGGCCTGGAAGCCTCCTTCCAAGAGGCCTGGAAGACTCCTTCCAAGAGGCCTGGAAGACTCCTTTCAAGAGAGCCTGGAAGCCTCCTTCCAGAGGCCTGGAAGCCTCCTTCCAAGAGGCCTGGAAGCCTCCTTCCAAGAGGCCTGGAAGCCTCCTTCCAAGAGGCCTGGAAGCCTCCTTCCAAGAGGCCTGGAAGCCTCCTTCCAAGAGGGCCTGGAAGCCTCCTTTCCAAGAGGGCCTGGAAGCCTCCTTTCAAGAGGCCTGGAAGCCTCCTTTCCAAGAGGCCTGGAAGCCTCCTTTCAAGAGGCCTGGAAGCCTCCTTTCAAGAGGCCTGGAAGCCTCCTTTCAAGAGGCCTGGAAGCCTCCTTTCAAGAGGCCTGGAAGCCTCCTTTCAAGAGGGCCTGGAAGCCTCCTTTCAAGAGGCCTGGAAGCCTCCTTTCAAGAGGCCTGGAAGCCTCCTTTCAAGAGGCCTGGAAGCCTCCTTTCAAGAGAAGGCCTGGAAGCCTCCTTTCAAGAGGCCTGGAAGCCTCCTTTCAAGAGGCCTGGAAGCCTCCTTTCAAGAGGCCTGGAAGCCTCCTTTCAAGAGGCCTGGAAGCCTCCTTTCAAGAGGCCTGGAAGCCTCCTTTCAAGAGGGCCTGGAAGCCTCCTTTCAAGAGGCCTGGAGCCTCCTTTCAAGAGGCCTGGAAGCCTCCTTTTCAAGAGGCCTGGAAGCCTCCTTTCAAGAGAGCCTGGAAGCCTCCTTTCAAGAGGCCTGGAAGCCTCCTTTCAAGAGGCCTGGAAGCCTCCTTTCAAGAGGCCTGGAAGCCTCCTTTCAAGAGGCCTGGAAGCCTCCTTTCAAGAGGCCTGGAAGCCTCCTTTCAAGAGGCCTGGAAGCCTCCTTTCAAGAGGCCTGGAAGCCTCCTTTCAAGAGGCCTGGAAGCCTCCTTTCAAGGGGCCTGGAAGCCTCCTTTCAAGAGGCCTGGAAGCCTCCTTTCAAGAGGCCTGGAAGCCTCCTTTCAGAGGCCTGGAAGCCTCCTTTCAAGAGGCCTGGAAGCCTCCTTTCAAGAGGCCTGGAAGCCTCCTTTCAAGACGCCTGGAAGCCTCCTTTCAAGAGGCCTGGAAGCCTCCTTTCAAGAGGCCTGGAAGCCTCCTTTCAAGAGGCCTGGAAGCCTCCTTTCAAGAGGCCTGGAAACCTCCTTTCAAAAGCCTGGAAGCCTCCTTTCAAGACGCTTGGAAACCTCCTTTCAAGAGGCCTGGAAGCCTCCTTTCAAGAGGCCTGGAAGCCTCCTTTCAAGAGGCCTGGAAGCCTCCTTTCAACAGCCTGGAACCCCCCTTTCAAGAGGCCTGGAAGCCTCCCTTCAAGAGGCCTGGAAGCCTCCTTTCAAGAGGCCTGGAAGCCTCCTTTCCAAGAGAAGCCTGGAAGCCTCCTTTCAAGAGGCCTGGAAGCCTCCTTTCAAGAGGCCTGGAAGCCTCCTTTCAAGAGGCCTGGAAGCCTCCTTTCAAGAGGCCTGGGAGCCTCCTTTCAAAGCCTCCTTTCAGAGCCTGGAAGCCTCCTTCCAAGAGGCCTGGAAGCTTCCTTCCAAGAGGCCTGGAAGCCTCCTTTCAAGAGGCCTGGAAGCCTCCTTTCAAGAGGCCTGGAAGCCTCCTTTCAAGAGGCTCGGAAGCCTCCTTCCAAGAGGCCTGGACGCCTCCTTCCAAGAGGCCTGGACGCCTCCTTCCAAGAGGCCTGGAAGCCTCCTCCTTCAAGAGGCCTGGAAGCCTCCTTCAAGAGGCCTGGAAGCCTCCTTTCCAGAGGCCTGGAGGCCTCCTTCAAGGAGGCCTGGAAGCCTCCTTTCAAGAGGCCTGGAAGCCTCCTTTCAAGAGGCCTGGAAGCCTCCTTAAAAAGAGGCCTGGAAGCCTCCTTAAAAAGAGGCCTGGAAGCCTCCTTTCAAGAGGCCTGGAAGTCTCCTTTCAAGAGGCCTGGAAGCCTCCTTTCAAGAGGCCTGGAAGCCTCCTTTCAAGAGGCCTGGGCCTCCTTTCAAGAGGCCTGGAAGCCTCCTTTCAAGAGGCCTGGAAGTCTCCTCCTTTCAAGAGGCCTGGAAGCCTCCTTTCAAGAGGCCTGGAAGCCTCCTTTCAAGAGACCTGGAAGCCTCCTTTCAAGAGGCCTGGAAGCCTCCTTTCAGAAGGCGTGGAAGCCTCCTTTCAAGAGGCCTGGAAGCCTCCTTTCAAGAGGCCTGGAAGCCTCCTTTCAAGAGGCCTGGAAGCCTCCTTTCAAGAGGCCTGGAAGCCTCCTTTCAAGAGGCCTGGAAGCCTCCTTTCAAGAGGCCTGGAAGCCTCCTTTCAAGAGGCCTGGAAGCCTCCTTTCAAGAGGCCTGGAAGCCTCCTTTCAAGAGGCCTGGAAGCCTCCTTTCAAGAGGCCTGGAAGCCTCCTTTCAAGAGGCCTGGAAGCCTCCTTTCAAGAGGCCTGGAAGCCTCCTTTCAAGAGGCCTGGGCCTCCTTTCAAGAGAGCCTGGAAGCCTCCTTTCAAGAGGCCTGGAAGCCTCCTTTCAAGAGCCTGGAAGCCTCCTTTCAAGAGGCCTGGAAGCCTCCTTTCAAGAGGCCTGGAAGCCTCCTTTCAAGAGGCCTGGAAGCCTCCTTTCAAGAGAGCCTGGAAGCCTCCTTTCAAGAGGAGCCTGGAAGCCTCCTTTCAAGAGGCCTGGAAGCCTCCTTTCAAGAGGCCTGGAAGCCTCCTTTCAAGAGCCTGGAAGCCTCCTTTCAAGAGGCCTGGAAGCCTCCTTTCAAGAGGCCTGGAAGCCTCCTTTCAAGAGGCCTGGAAGCCTCCTTTCCAAGAGGCCTGGAAGCCTCCTTTCAAGAGGCCTGGAAGCCTCCTTTCCAAGAGGGAGCCTGGAAGCCTCCTTTCAAGAGGCCTGGAAGCCTCCTTTCAAGAGCCTGGAAGCCTCCTTTCAAGAGGCCTGGAAGCCTCCTTTCCAAGAGGCCTGGAAGCCTCCTTTCAAGAGGCCTGGAAGCCTCCTTTCAAGAGGCCTGGAAGCCTCCTTTCAAGAGGCCTGGAAGCCTCCTTTCAAGAGGCCTGGAAGCCTCCTTTCAAGAGGCCTGGAAGCCTCCTTTCAAGAGGCCTGGAAGCCTCCTTTCAAGAGAGGCCTGGAAGCCTCCTTTCAAGAGGCCTGGAAGCCTCCTTTCAAGAGCCTGGAAGCCTCCTTTCAAGAGGCCTGGAAGCCTCCTTTCAAGAGGCCTGGAAGCCTCCTTTCAAGAGGCCTGGAAGCCTCCTTTCAAGAGGCCTGGAAGCCTCCTTTCAAGAGAAGAGCCTGGAAGCCTCCTTTCAAGAGGCCTGGAAGCCTCCTTTCAAGAGGCCTGGAAGCCTCCTTTCAAGAGGCCTGGAAGCCTCCTTTCAAGAGGGCCTGGAAGCCTCCTTCCAAGAGGCCTGGAAGCATACTTTCAAGGGCCTGGAAGCCTCCTTTCAAGAGGCCTGGAAGCCTCCTTTCAAGAGGCCTGGAAGCCTCCTTTCAAGAGGCCTGGAAGCCTCCTTTCAAGAGGCCTGGAAGCCTCCTTTCAAGAGGCCTGGAAGCCTCCTTTCAAGAGGCCTGGAAGCCTCCTTTCAAGAGGCCTGGAAGCCTCCTTTCAAGAGGCCTGGAAGCCTCCTTTCAAGAGGCCTGGAAGCCTCCTTTCAAGAGGCCTGGAAGCCTCCTTTCAAGAGGCCTGGAAGCCTCCTTTCAAGAGGCCTGGAAGCCTCCTTTCAAAGAGGCCTGGAAGCCTCTTTTCCAAGAGGCCTGAAATCCTCCTTTTCAAGAGGCCTGGAAGCCTCCTTTCCAAGAAGCCTGGAAGCCTCCTTTCCAAGAGGGAAGCCTCCTTTCCAAGAGGGAAGCCTCCTTTCCAAGAGGCCTGGAAGCCTCCTTTCAAGAGGCCTGGAAGCCTCCTTTCAAGAGCCTGGAAGCCTCCTTTCAAGAGGCCCGGAAGCCTCCTTTCAAGAGGCCTGGAAGCCTCCTTTCAAGAGGCCTGGAAGCCTCCTTTCAAGAGGCCTGGAAGCCTCCTTCCAAGAGGCCTGGAAGCCTCCTTCAAGAGGCCTGGAAGCCTCCTTCCAAGAGGCCTGGAAGCCTCCTTCCAAGAGGCCTGGAAGCCTCCTTCCAAGAGGCCTGGAAGCCTCCTTCCAAGAGGCCTGGAAGCCTCCTTCCAAGAGGCCTGGAAGCCTCCTTCCAAGAGGCCTGGAAGCCTCCTTCCAAGAGGCCTGGAAGCCTCCTTCCAAGCGGCCTGGAAGCCTCCTTCCAAGAGGCCTGGAAGCCTCCTTCCAAGAGGCCTGGAAGCCCCCTTTCAAGAGGCCTGGAAGCCTCCTTCCAAGAGGCCTGGAAGCCTCCTTCCAAGAGGGCCTGGAAGCCTCCTTCCAAGAGGCCTGAAAGCCTCCTTCCACGGCGCCTGGAGGCATCCTTCCAAGTGGCCTGGAAGCCTCCTTCCAAGAGGCCTGGAAGCCTCCTTCCAAGAGGCCTGGAAGCGTCCTTCCAAGAGGCAGGCCTCCTTCCAAGGGGCCTGGAAGCCTCCTTCCAAGAGGCCTGGAAGCCTCCTTCAAGAGGCCTGAGCCTCCTTCCAAGAGCCTGGAAGCCTCCTTCCAAGAGGCCTGGAAGCCTCCTTCCAAGAGGCCTGGAAGCCTCCTTCCAAGAGGCCTGGAAGCCTCCTTCCAAGAGGCCTGGAAGCCTCCTTCCAAGAGGCCTGGAAGCCTCCTTCTAAGAGGCCTGGAAGCCTCCTTCCAAGAGGCCTGGAAGTCTCCTTCCAAGAGGCCTGGAAGCCTCCTTCCAAGAGGCCTGGAAGCCTCCTTCCAAGAGGCCTGGAAGCCTCCTTCCAAGAGGCCTGGAAGCCTCCTTCCAAGAGGCCTGGAAGCCTCCTTCCAAGAGGCCTGGAAGCCTCCTTCCAAGAGGCCTGGAAGTATTACAATGAAAAGTTTTACAAATATACAAAATAAACAATAAACACATTCAACAAATTAAAATGATTGACGATCTCTCTGTGCCCCGAGAGAAGCGTCCAATGTGTTGCCCATTGCGAGATGTGACGAGGTTTCCTTATAAGTTTCTGGTCCATCAGTCAAATCTCGCAAATGTGTTTTTATTGCGTTTTGCATCTTGTCTACAACAGCCAAGTAGTTGTATACATAGCTCTATTTGGTGTAGGATTCAGATCCTATTTGGGCACCTTCAATTAATTTGTGCCATGTGGCACCAGTAATATAAAGTCTGTGTCTGGGACTTCCTCTATTTATAATTTTAATTGCCTATCTTCAGGACCAAACACACCACATTCAGGAATGGAATATTCGCAAATCCACTCCAACAATTGTCACTAACATGTAAGATAAAATAAACCGTAACAGAAGCCTCCTTCCAAGAGGCCTGGAAGCCTCCTTCCAAGAGGCCTGGAAGCCTCCTTCCAAGAGGCCTGGAAGCCTCCTTCCAAGAGGCCTGGAAGCCTCCTTCCAAGAGGCCTGGAAGCCTCCTTCCAAGAGGCCTGGAAGCCTCCTTCCAAGAGGCCTGGAAGCCTCCTTCCAAGAGGCCTGGAAGCCTCCTTCCGAGAGGCCTGGAAGCCTCCTTCCAAGAGGCCTGGAAGCCTCCTTCCAAGAGGCCTGGAAGCCTCCTTCCAAGAGGCCTGGAAGCCTCCTTCCAAGAGGCCTGGAAGCCTCCTTCCAAGAGGCCTGGAAGCCTCCTTCCAAGAGGCCTGGAAGCCTCCTTCCAAGAGGCCTGGAAGCCTCCTTCCAAGAGGCCTGGAAGCCTCCCTCCAAGAGGCCTGGAAGCCTCCCTCCAAGAGGCCTGGAAGCCTCCTTCCAAGAGGCCTGGAAGCCTCCTTCCAAGAGGCCTGGAAGCCTCCTTCCAAGAGGCCTGGAAGCCTCCTTCCAAGAGGCCTGGAAGTCTCCTTTCCAAGAGGCCTGGGCCTCCTTCCAAGAGGCCTGGAAGCCTCCTTCCAAGAGGCCTGGAAGCCTCCTTCCAGAGGCCTGGAAGCCTCCTTCCAAGAGGCCTGGAAGCCTCCTTCCAAGAGGCCTGGGCCTCCTTCCAAGAGGCCTGGAAGCCTCCTTCAAGGCCTGGAAGCCTCCTTTCAAGGAGCCTGGAAGCCTCCTTCCAAGAGGCCTGGAAGCCTCCTTCCAAGAGGCCTGGAAGCCTCCTTTCAACAGGCCTGGAAGCCTCCTTCCAAGAGGCCTGGAAGCCTCCTTCCAAGAAGCCTGGAAGCCTCCTTCCAAGAGGCCTGGAAGCCTCCTTCCAAGAGGCCTGGAAGCCTCCTTCCAAGAGGCCTGGAAGCCTCCTTCCAAGAGGCCTGGAAGCCTCCTTCCAAGAGGCCTGGAAGCCTCCTTCCAAGAGGCCTGGGAGCCTCCTTCCAAGAGGCCTGGAAGCCTCCTTCCAAGAGGCCTGGAAGCCTCCTTCCAAGAGGCCTGGAAGCCTCCTTCCAAGAGGCCTGGAAGCCTCCTTCCAAGAGGCCTGGAAGCCTCCTTCCAAGAGGCCTGGAAGCCTCCTTCCAAGAGGCCTGGAAGTCTCCTTCCAAGAGGCCTGGAAGTCTCCTTCCAAGAGGCCTGGAAGTCTCCTTCCAAGAGGCCTGGAAGCCTCCTTCCAAGAGGCCTGGAAGCCTCCTTCCAAGAGGCCTGGAAGCCTCCTTCCAAGAGGCCTGGAAGCCTCCTTCCAAGAGGCCTGGAAGCCTCCTTCCAAGAGGCCTGGAAGCCTCCTTCCAAGAGGCCTCCTTTCAAGAGGCCTGGAAGCCTCCTTCCAAGAGGCCTGGAAGCCTCCTTCCAAGAGGCCTGGAAGCCTCCTTCCAAGAGGCCTGGAAGCCTCCTTCCAAGAGGCCTGGAAGCCTCCTTCCAAGAGGCCTGGAAGCCTCCTTCCAAGAGGCCTGGAAGCCTCCTTCCAAGAGGCCTGGAAGCCTCCTTCCAAGAGGCCTGGAAGCCTCCTTCCAAGAGGCCTGGAAGCCTCCTTCCAAGAGGCCTGGAAGCCTCCTTCCAAGAGGCCTGGAAGCCTCCTTCCAAGAGGCCTGGAAGCCTCCTTCCAAGAGGCCTGGAAGCCTCCTTCCAAGAGGCCTGGAAGCCTCCTTCCAAGAGGCCTGGAAGACTCCTTCCAAGAGGCCTGGAAGCCTCCTTCCAAGGGCCTGGAAGCCTCCTTCCAAGAGGCCTGGAAGCCTCCTTTCAAGAGGCCTGGAAGCCTCCTTTCAAGAGGCCTGGAAGCCTCCTTCCAAGAGGCCTGGAAGCCTCCTTCCAAGAGGCCTGGAAGCCTCCTTCCAAGAGGCCTGGAAGCCTCCTTCCAAGAGGAATGGAAGCCTCCTTCCAAGAGGCCTGGAGCCTCCTTCCAAGAGGCCTGGAGCCTCCTTCCCAGAGGCCTGGAAGCCTCCTTTCAAGAGGCCTGGAAGCCTCCTTTCAAGAGGCCTGGAAGCCTCCTTTCAAGAGGCCTGGAAGCCTCCTTTCAAGAGGCCTGGAAGCCTCCTTTCAAGAGGCCTGGAAGCCTCCTTTCAAGAGGCCTGGAAGCCTCCTTTCAAGAGGCCTGGAAGCCTCCTTTAAGAAGGCTGGGAAACCCCTTTTCAGAGGCCTGGAAGCCTCCTTTCAAGAGGCGTTCAAGCCTGCTTTCAAGAGGCCTGGAAGCCTCCTTTCAGAGGCCTGGAAGCCTCCTTTCAAGAGGCCTGGAAGCCTCCTTTCAAGAGGCCTGGAAGCCTCCTTTCAAGAGGCCTGGAAGCCTCCTTTCAAGAGGCCTGGAAGCCTCCTTTCAAGAGGCCTGGAAGCCTCCTTTCAAGAGGCCTGGAAGCCTCCTTTCAAGAGGCCTGGAAGCCTTCTTTCAAGAGGCCTGGAAGCCTCTTTTCAAAAGGCCTGGAAACCTCCTTTCAAAAGGCCTGGAAGCCTCCTTTCAAAAGGCCTGGAAGCCTCCTTTCAAGAGGCCCGGAAGCCTCCTTTCAAGGCCCTGAAGCCTTTTTTCAAGAGGCCTGGAAGCCTCCTGTCAAGAGGCCTGGAAGCCTCCTTTCAATATGCCTGGAAGCCTTTCTTTCAAGAGGCCTGGAAGCCTCCTTTCAAGAGGCCTGGAAGCCTCCTTTCAAGAGAGCCTGGAAGCCTCCTTTCAAGAGGCCTGGAAGCCTCCTTTCAAGAGGCCTGGAAGCCTCCTTTCAAGAGGCCAGGAAGCCTCCTTTCAAGAGGCCTGGAAGCCTCCTTTCAAAAGAGGCCTGGAAGCCTCCTTTCAAGAGGCCTGGAAGCCTCCTTTCAAGAGGCCTGGAAGCCTCCTTTCAAGAGGCCTGGAAGCCTCCTTTCAAGAGGCCTGGAAGCCTCCTTTCCAAGAGGCCTGGAAGCCTCCTTTCAAGAGGCCTGGAAGCCTCCTTTCAAGAGAGCCTGGAAGCCTCCTTTCAAGAGGCCTGGAAGCCTCCTTCCAAGAGCCTGGAAGCCTCCTTCCAAGAGGCCTGGAAGCCTCCTTCCAAGAGGCCTGGAAGCCTCCTTCCAAGAGGCCTGGAAGCCTCCTTCCAAGAGGCCTGGAAGCCTCCTTCCAAGAGGCCTGGAAGCCTCCTTCCAAGAGGCCTGGAAGCCTCCTTCCAAGAGGCCTGGAAGCCTCCTTCAAGAGGCCTGGGCCTCCTTCCAAGAGGCCTGGAAGCCTCCTTCCAAGAGGCCTGGAAGCCTCCTTCCAAGAGGGCCTGGGCCTCCTTCCAAGAGGCCTGGAAGCCTCCTTCCAAGAGGCCTGGAAGCCTCCTTCCAAGAGGCCTGGAAGCCTCCTTCCAAGAGGCCTGGAAGCCTCCTTCCAGAGGCCTGGAAGCCTCCTTCCAAGAGGCCTGGAAGCCTCCTTCCAAGAGGCCTGGGCCTCCTTCCAAGAGGCCTGGAAGCCTCCTTCCAAGAGGCCTGGAAGCCTCCTTCCAAGAGCCTGGAAGCCTCCTTCCAAGAGCCTGGAAGCCTCCTTCCAGAGGCCTGGAAGCCTCCTTCCAAGAGGCCTGGAAGCCTCCTTCCAAGAGGCCTGGAAGCCTCCTTCCAAGAGGCCTGGAAGCCTCCTTCCAAGAGGCCTGGAAGCCTCCTTCCAAGAGGCCTGGAAGCCTCCTTCCAAGAGGCCTGGAAGCCTCCTTCCAAGAGGCCTGGAAGCCTCCTTCCAAGAGGCCTGGAAGCCTCCTTCCAAGAGGCCTGGAAGCCTCCTTCCAAGAGGCCTGGAAGCCTCCTTCCAAGAGGCCTGGGCCTCCTTCCAAGAGGCCTGGAAGCCTCCTTCCAAGAGGGCCTGGAAGCCTCCTTCCAGAGGCCTGGAAGCCTCCTTCCAAGAGGCCTGGAAGCCTCCTTCCAAGAGGCCTGGAAGCCTCCTTCCAAGAGGGCAGGGAGCCTCGTTCCAAGAGGCTGGGAAGCCTCCTTTCAAGAGGCGAGGCCTGGAAGCCTCCTTTCAAGAGGCCTGGAAGCCTCCTTCCAAGAGGCCTGGAAGCCTCCTTCCAAGAGGCCTGGAAGCCTCCTTCCAAGAGGCCTGGAAGCCTCCTTCCAAGAGGCCTGGAAGCCTCCTTCCAAGAGGCCTGGAAGCCTCCCTTCAAGAGGCCTGGAAGCCTCCTTCCAAGAGGCCTGGAAGCCTCCTTCCAAGAGGCCTGGAAGCCTCCTTTCAAGAGGCCTGGAAGCCTCCTTCCAGGCCTGAAGCCTCCTTCAAGAGGCCTGGAAGTATTACAATGAAAAGTTTTACAAATACAAAATAAACAATAAAACACATTCAACAAATTAAAATGATTGACGATCTCTCTGTGCCCTTTGAGAGAAGCGTCAATGTGTTGCCCATTGCGAGATGTGACGAGGTTTCCTTATAAGATTGTGGTCCATCAGTCAAATCCCGCAAATGTGTTTTTATTGCGTTTTGCATCTTGTCTACAACAGCCAAGTAGTTGCATACATAGCTCTATTTGGTGTAGGATTCAGATCCTATTTGGGCACCTCGAATTAATTTGTGCCATGTGGCACCAGCAATATAAAGTCTGTGTCTGGGAATTCCTCTATTTATAATTTTAATTGCCTATCTTCAGGCCCAAACACACCCACATTCAGGAATGGAATATTCGCAAATCCACTCCAACAATTGTCACTAACATGTAAGATAAAATAAACTTTCAGAAGCCTCCTTCAAGAGGGCCTGGAAGCCTCCTTCAATAGGCATGGAAGCCTCCTTCCAAGAGGCCTGGAAGCCTCCTTCCAAGAGGCCTGGAAGCCTCCTTCCAAGAGGCCTGGAAGCCTCCTTCCAAGAGGCCTGGAAAGCCTCCTTCCAAGAGGCCTGGAAGCCTCCTTCCAAGAACTGGAAGCCTCCTTCAAGAGGCCTGGAAGCCTCCTTCCAAGAGGCCTGGAAGCCTCCTTCCAGAGGCCTGGAAGCCTCCTTCCAAGAGCCTGGAAGCCTCCTTCCAAGAGGCCTGGAAGCCTCCTTCCAAGAGGCCTGAAGCCTCCTTCCAAGAGGCCTGGAAGCCTCCTTCCAAGAGGCCTGGAAGCCTCCTTCCAAGAGGCCTGGAAGCCTCCTTCCAAGAGGGCCTGGAAGCTCTCCTTCCAAGAGGCCTGGAAGCCTCCTTCCAAGAGGCCTGGAAGCCTCCTTTCAAGAGGCCTGGAAGCCTCCTTTCAAGGAGCCTGGAAGCCTCCTTCCAAGAGGCCTGGAAGCCTCCTTCCAAGAGGCCTGGAAACCTCCTTCCAAGAGGCCTGGAAGCCTCCTTCCAAGAGGCCTGGGCCTCCTTCCAAGAGGCCTGGAAGCCTCCTTCCAAGAGGCCTGGAAGCCTCCTTCCAGAGGCCTGGTAGCCTCCTTCCAAGAGGCCTGGTAGCCTCCTTCCACGAGGACTGGAAGCCTCCTTCCAAGAGGCCTGGAAGCCTCCTTCCAAGAGGCCTGGAAGCCTCCTTCCAAGAGGGCCTGGAAGCCTCCTTCCAAGAGGCCTGGAAGCCTCCTTCCAAGAGGCCTGGAAGCCTCCTTCCAAGAGGGCCTGGAAGCCTCCTTCCAAGAGGCCTGGAAGCCTCCTTCCAAGAGGCCTGGAAGCCTCCTTCCAAGAGGCCTGGAAGCCTCCTTCCAAGAGGCCTGGAAGCCTCCTTCCAGGAGGCCTGGAAGCCTCCTTCCAAGAGGCCTGGAAGCCTCCTTCCAAGAGGCCTGGAAGCCTCCTTCCAAGAGGCCTGGAAGCCTCCTTCCAAGAGCCTGGAAGCCTCCTTCCAAGAGAGCCTGGAAGCCTCCTTCCAAGAGGTCTGGACGCCTCCCTTCCAGAGGCCTGGAAGCCTCCTTCCAAGAGGCCTGGAAGCCTCCTTCCAAGAGGCCTGGAAGCCTCCTTCCAAGAGGCCTGGAAGCCTCCTTCCAAGAGGCCTGAGCCTCCTTCCAAGAGGAGCCTGGAAGCCTCCTTCAAGAGGCCTGGAAGCCTCCTTCCAAGAGGCCTGGAAGCCTCCTTCCAAGAGGCCTGAGCCTCCTTCCAAGAGGCCTGGAAGCCTCCTTCCAAGAGGCCTGGAAGCCTCCTTCAAGAGGCCTGGAAGCCTCCCCCAAAGAGGCCTGGAAGCCTCCTTCCAAGAGGCCTGGAAGCCTCCTTCCAAGAGGCCTGGAAGCCTCCTTCCAAGAGCCTGGAAGGCCTCCTTCCAATAGGCTTGGAAAGCCTCCTTCCAAGAGGCTTGAAGGCCTTCTTCCAAGAGGCTTGGGAGGCCTCCTTCCAAGAGGGCCTGGAAGCCTCCTTCCAAGAGGCCTGGAAGCCTCCTTCCAAGAAGGCCTGGAAGCCTCCTTCCAAGAGGCCTGGAAGCCTCCTTCAAGAGGCCTGGAAGCCTCCTTCCAAGAGGCCTGGAAGCCTCCTTCCAAGAGGCCTGGAAGCCTCTTTCCAAGAGGCCTGGAAGCCTCCTTCCAAGACCCTTTGGAAGCCTCCTTTCAAGAGGCCTGAGCCTCCTTCCAAGAAGGCCTGGGAAGCCTCCTTCCAGAGAGCCTGAGCCTCCTTCCAAGAGGCCTGGAAGCCTCCTTCCAAGAGGCCTGGAAGCCTCCTTCAAGAGGCCTGGAAGCCTCCTTCCAAGAGGCTGGAGCCTCCTTCAAGAGGCCTGGAAGCCTCCTTCCAAGAGGCCTGGAAGCCTCCTTCCAAGAGGCCTGGAAGCCTCCTTCCAAGAGCCTGGAAGCCTCCTTCCAAGAGGCCTGGAAGCCTCCTTCCAGAGGCCTGGAAGCCTCCCCTTCCAGAGGCCTGGAAGCCTCCTTCCAAGAGGCCTGGAAGAGGCCTGGAAGCCTCCTTCCAAGAGGCCTGGAAGCCTCCTTCCAGAGGCCTGGAAGCCTCCTTCCAAGAGGCCTGGAAGCCTCCTTCCAAGAGGCCTGGAAGCCTCCTCCTTCCAAGAGCCTGGGGCCCCTCCTTCCAAGAGGCCTGGAAGCCTCCTTCCAAGAGGCCTGGAAGCCTCCTTCCAAGAGGCCTGGAAGCCTCCTTCCAAGAGGCCTGGAAGCCTCCTTTCCAAGAGGCCTGGAAGCCTCCTTCCAAGAGGAGCCTGGAAGCCTCCTTCCAAGAGGCCTGGAAGCCTCCTTCCAAGAGGCCTGGAAGCCTCCTTCAAGAGGCCTGGAAGCCTCCTTCCAAAGGCCTGGAAGCCTCCTTCCAAGAGGCCTGGAAGCCTCCTTTCAAGAGGGCCTGGAAGCCTCCTTCCAAGAGCCTGAAGCCTCCTTCCAAGAGGCCTGGAAGCCTCCTTCCAAGAGGCCTGGAAGCCTCCTTCCAAGAGGCCTCCTTTCCAAGAGGCCTGGAAGAGGCCTCCTTTCCAAGAGGCCTGGAAGCCTCCTTCCAAGAGGCCTGGAAGCTTCCTTCCAAGAGGCCTGGAAGCCTCCTTCCAAGAGGCCTGGAAGCCTCCTACCAAGAGGCCTGGAAGCCTCCTTCCAAGAGCCCTGGAGGCCTCCTCCCAAGAGGCCTGGAAGCCTCCTTCCAGAGGCCTGGAAGCCTCCTTCCAAGAGGCCTGGAAGCCTCCTTCCAAGAGGCCTGGAAGCCTCCTTCCAAGAGGCCTGGAAGTCTCCTTCCCAAGAGCCCTGGAAGCCTCCTTCCAAAGAGGCCGGGAAGCCTCCTTCCAAGAGGCCGGAAGCCTCCCTCCCAAGAGGCCTGGAAGCCTTCTTCCAAGAGGCCTGGAAGCCTCCTTCCAAGAGGCCTGGAAGCCTCCTTCCAAGAGGCCTGGAAGCCTCCTTCCAAGAGGCCTGGGCCTCCTTCCAAGAGGCCTGGAAGCCTCCTTCCAAGAGGCCTGGAAGCCTCCTTCCAAGAGGCCTGGAAGCCTCCTTCCAAGAGGCCTGGAAGCCTCCTTCCAGAGAGCCTGGAAGCCTCCTTCCAGGCCTGGAAGCCTCCTTCCAGAGAGGCCTGGAAGCCTCCTTCCAAGAGGCCTGGAAGCCTCCTTCCAAGAGGCCTGGAAGCCTCCTTCCAAGAGGCCTGGAAGCCTCCTTACAAGAGGCCTGGAAGCCTCCTTCCAAGAGGCCTGGAAGCCTCCTTCCAAGAGGCCTGGAAGCCTCCTTCCAAGAGGCCTGGAAGCCTCCTTCCAAGAGGCCTGGAAGCCTCCTTCCAGGGGGCGGGGAAGCCTCCTCCCAAGGGGCCTTGAACCCTCCTGCCACGGGGCCTGCCGAGCCTCCTTCCAAGAGGCCTGGAAGCCTCCTTCCAAGAGGCCTGGAAGCCTCCTTCCAAGAGGCCTGGAAGCCTCCTTCCAAGAGGCCTGGAAGCCTCCTTCCAAGAGGCCTGGAAGCCTCCTTCAAGAGGCCTGGGCCTCCTTCCAAGAAGGCCTGGAAGCCTCCTTCCAAGAGGCCTGGAAGCCTCCTTCCAAGAGGGCCTGGAAGCCTCCTTCAAAGAGCCTGGAAGCCTCCTTCCAAAAGGCCTGGGAAGCCTCCTTCCAAGAGGCCTGGGAAGCCTCCTTCCAAGAGGCCTGGGAAGCCTCCTTCCAAGAGGCCTGGAAGCCCCCCTCCAAGAGGGCCTGGAAGCCTCCTTCCAAGAGGCCTGGAAGCCTCCTTCCCAAGAGGCCTGGAAGCCTCCTTCCCAAGAGGCCTGGAAGCCTCCTTCCCAAGAGGCCTGGAAGCCTCCTTCCCAAGAGGCCTGGAAGCCTCCTTCCCAAGAGGCCTGGAAGCCTCCTTCCCAAGAGGCCTGGAAGCCTCCTTCCCAAGAGGCCTGGAAGCCTCCTTCCCAAGAGGCCTGGAAGCCTCCTTCCCAAGAGGCCTGGAAGCCTCCTTCCCAAGAGGCCTGGAAGCCTCCTTCCCAAGAGGCCTGGAAGCCTTCTCCCAAGAGGCCTGGAAGCCCCCTTCCAAGAGGCCTGGAAGCCTCCTTCCCACGGGGCCTGGAATCCCCCTCCCCAGGAGGCCTGGACGCTTCCTCCCCAAGGGGCCGGGAAGCTTCCTCCCAAGAGGCCTGGAAGCCTCCTTCCCAAGAGGCCTGGAAGCCTCCTTCCAAAGGGCCCGGGAAGCCTCCTTCCAAGAGGCCTGGAAGCCTCCTTCCAAGAGGGCCTGGGCCTCCTTCCAAGAGGCCTGGAAGCCTCCTTCCAAGAGGCCTGGAAGCCTCCTTCCAAGAGGCCTGGAAGCCTCCTTCAAGAGGCCTGGAAGCCTCCTTCCAAGAGGCCTGGAAGCCTCCTTCCAAGAGGCCTGGAAGCCCTCCTTCCAAGAGGGCCTGGAAGCCTCCTTCCAAGAGGCCTGGAGCCTCCTTCCAAGAGGCCTGGAAGCCTCCTTCCAAGAGGCCTGGAAGCCTCCTTTCCAGGGCCTGGAAGCCTCCTTCCAAGAGGCCTGGAAGCCTCCTTCAAGAGGCCTGGAAGCCTCCTTCCAAGAGGCCTGGAAGCCTCCTTTCAAGAGGCCTGGAAGCCTCCTTCCAAGGGCCCTGGAGCCTTCCTTCCAAGAGGCCTGGAAGCCTCCTTTCCAAGAGGCCTGGAAGCCTCCTTCCAAGAGGCCTGGAAGCCTCCTTCCAAGAGGCCTGGGAAGCCTCCTTCCAAGAGGGCCTGGTACAAGCCTCCTTCCAAGAGGCCTGGAAGCCTCCTTCCAAGAGGCCTGGAAGCCTCCTTTCCAGAGGCCTGGAAGCCTCCTTCAAGAGGCCTGGAAGCCTCCTTTCCAAGAGGCCTGGAAGCCTCCTTCCAAGAGGCCTGGAGCCTCCTTCCAAGAGGGCCTGGGAAGCCTCCTTCCAGAGGCCTGGAAGCCTCTCTTTCAAGAGGCCTGGAAGCCTCCTTCCAAGAGGCCTGGAAGCCTCCTTCCAAGAGGCCTGGAAGCCTCCTTCCAAGAGGCCTGGAAGCCTCCTTTTAAGAGGCCTGGAAGCCTCCCTTCCAGAGAGCCTGGAAGCCTCCTTCCAAGAGGCCTGGAAGCCTCCTTCCAAAACCTGGGCCTCCTGAGCCTCCTTCCAAGAGGCCTGGAAGCCTCCTTCAAGAGCCCTGGAAGCCTCCTTCCAAGAGGCCTGGGAAGCCTCCTTCCAAGAGGCCTGGAAGCCTCCTTCAAGAGGCCTGGAAGCCTCCTTCCAAGAGGCCTGGAAGCCTCCTTCCAAGAGGCCTGGAAGCCTCCTTTCAAGAGGCCTGGAAGCCTCCTTCCAAGAGCCTGGAAGCCTCCTTCCAAGAGGCCTGGAAGCCTCCTTCCAAGAGGCCTGGAAGCCTCCTTCCAAGAGAGGCCCTGGAAGCCTCCTTCCAAGAGGCCCTGGAAGCCTCCTTCCAAGAGGCCTGGAAGCCTCCTTCCAAGAGGCCTGGAAGCCTCCTTCCAAGAGCCTGGAAGCCTCCTTCCAAGAGGCCTGGAAGCCTCCTTCCAAGAGGGCCTGGAAGCCTCCTTTCAAGAGGCCTGGAAGCCTCCTTCCAGAGGCCTGGAAGCCTCCTTCCAAGAGGCCTGGGCCTCCTTCCAAGAGGCCTGGAAGCCTCCTTCCAAGAGGGCCTGGAAGCCTTCTTTCAAGAGTCCTGGAAGCCTCCTTTCAAGAGGCCTGGAAGCCTCCTTGCAAGAGGCCCGGAAGCCTCCTTTCAAGAGGTCTGGCAGCACTCTTTCAAGAGGCCTGGAAGCCTCATTTCAAGAGGCCTGGAAGCCTTCTTTCAAGAGGCCTGGATGCCTCCTTTACATAGGCCTGGAAGCCTTCTTTCCAGAGGCCTGGAAGCCTCCTCTCAAGAGGCCTGAAAGCTTCCTTTCAAGAGGCCTGGAAGCTTCCTTCCAAGTGGCCTGGAAGCCTTATTCCAAGCGGCCTGGATGCCTCCTTCCAAGCGGCCTGGAAGCCTCCTTCCAAGCGGCCTGGAAGCCTCCTTCCAAGTGGCCTGGAAGACTCCTTCCAAGCGGCATGGAAGCCTCCTTCCAAGCGGCCTGGAAGCCTCCTTCCAAGAGGCCTGGAAGCCTCCTTCCAAGCGGCCTGGAAGCCTCCTTCCAAGAGGGCCTGGAAGCCTCCTCCCAAGAGGCCTGGAAGCCTCCTTTCCAAGAGGAGCCTGGGCCTCCTTTCAAGAGGCCTGGAAGCCTCCTTCAAGAGGCCTGGAAGCCTCCTTTCAAGAGAGCCTGGAAGCCTCCTTTCAAGAGAGCCTGGGCCTCCTTCCAAGAGGCCTGGGCCTCCTTTCAAGGGGCCGGGAAGGCGCCTTTCAAGAGGCCTGGAAGGCTCCGTTCAAGAGGCCTGGAAGCCTCCGTTCAAGAGGCCTGGAAGCCTCCTTTCAAGAGGCCTGGAAGCCTCCTTTCAAGAGGCCTGGAAGCCTCCTTTCCAAGAGGCCTGGAAGCCTCCTTTCCAAGAGGCCTGGAAGCCTCCTTTCAAGAGGCCTGGGCCTCCTTTCAAGAGGCCTGGAAGCCTCGTTACAAGAGGCCTGGAAGCCCCCTTTCAAGAGGCCTTGAAGCCCTCCTTTCAAGAGGCCTGGAAGCCTCCCTTTCAAAGGCCCTGGAAGCCCCCCTTTCAAGACGCCTGGAAGCCTCCTTTCAAGAGGCCTGGAAGCCTCCTTTCTGCAGAGGCCTGGAAGCCTCCTTTCAAGCGGCCTGGAAGCCTCCTTTCAAGAGGCCTGGAAGCCTCCTTTCAAGAGGCCTGGAAGCCTCCTTTCAAGAGGCCTGAGCCTCCTAGAGCCTGAGCCTTTCAAGAGGCCTGGAAGCCTCCTTTCAAGAGGCCTGGAAGCCTCCTTTCAAGAAGCCTGGAAGCCTCCTTTCAAGAGCCTGGAAGCCTCCTTTCAAAGAGGCCTGGAAGCCTCCTTTCAAGAGGCCTGGAAGCCTCCTTTCCAAAGAGGCCTGGAAGCCTCCTTTCAAGAGGCCTGGAAGCCTCCTTTCAAGAGGCCTGGAAGCCTCACTTTCAAGAGGCCTGGAAGCCTCCTTTCCAAGAGGCCTGGAAGCCTCCTTTCAAGAGAGGCCTGGAAGCCTCCTTTCAAGAGGGCCTGGAAGCCTCCTTTCAAGAGGCCTGAAGCCTCCTTTCAAGGCCTGGGCCTCCTTTCAAGAGAGGCCTGGGAGCCTCCTTTCAAGGAGCCTGGAAGCCTCCTTTCAAGAGGCCTGGAAGCCTCCCTTTCAAGAGGCCTGGAAGCCTCCTTTCAAGAGAGCCTGGAAGCCTCCTTTCCAAGAGCCTGGAAGCCTCCTTTCAAGAGGCCTGGAAGCCTCCTTTCAAGAGGCCTGGGAAGCCTCCTTTCCAAGAGGCCTGGAAGCCTCCTTTCAAGAGGCCTGGAGCCTCCTTTCAAGAGGCCTGGGCCTCCTTTCCAAGAGGCCTGGAAGCCTCCTTTCAAGGAGCCTGGAAGCCTCCTTCCAAGAGGCCTGGAAGCCTCCTTTCAAGAGGCCTGGAAGCCTCCTTTCAAGAGGCCTGGAAGCCTCCTTTCAAGAGGGCCTGGAGCCTCCTTTCAAGAGGCCTGGAAGCCTCCTTTCAAGAGGCCTGGAAGCCTCCTTTCAAGAGGCCTGGAAGCCTCCTTTCAAGAGGCCTGGAAGCCTCCTTTCAAGAGGCCTGGAAGCCTCCTTTCAAGAGGCCCTGGAAGCCTCCTTTCAAGGAGCCTGGAAGCCTCCTTTCAAGAGGCCTGGAAGCCTCCTTTCAAGAGGCCTGGAAGCCTCCTTTCCAAGAAGCCTGGAAGCCTCCTTTCAAGAGGCCTGGAAGCCTCCTTTCAAGAGGCCTGGAAGCCTCCTTTCAAGAGGCCTGGAAGCCTCCTTTCCAAGAGGCCTGGAAGCCTCCTTTCAAGAGGCCTGGAAGCCTCCTTTCAAGAGGCCTGGAAGCCTCCTTTCAAGAGGCCTGGAAGCCTCCTTCCAAGAGGCCTGGAAGCCTCCTTTCCAAGAGGCCTGGAAGCCTCCTTTCCAAGAGGGGCCTGGGCCTCCTTCCAAGAGGCCTGGAAGCCTCCTTTCAAGAAGCCTGGAAGCCTCCTTTCAAGAGGCCTGGGCCTCCTTTCAAGAGGCCTGGAAGCCTCCTTTCCAGAGGGCCTGGAAGCCTCCTTTCAAGAGGCCTGGAAGCCTCCTTTCCAAGAGGCGCCTGGAAGCCTCCTTTCCAAGAGGCCTGGAAGCCTCCTTTCCAAGAGGGCCTGGAAGCCTCTTCCTTTCAAGAGGCCTGGAAGCCTCCTTTCCAAGAGGGCCTGGAAGCCTCCTTTCCAAGAGGCCTGGAAGCCTCCTTTCAAGAGGCCTGGAAGCCTCCTTTCAAGAGGCCTGGAAGCCTCCTTTCAAGAGAGCCTGGAAGCCTCCTTTCCAAGAGGCCTGGAAGCCTCCTTTCAAGAGGGCCTGGAAGCCTCCTTTCCAAGAGGCCTGGAAGCCTCCTTTCAAGAGGCCTGGGCCTCCTTCCAAGAGGCCTGGAAGCCTCCTTCCAGAGGCCTGGAAGCCTCCTTCCAAGGGCCTGGAAGCCTCCTTCCAAGAGGCCTGGAAGTCTCCTTCCAAGAGGCCTGGAAGTCTCCTTCCAAGAGGCCTGGAAGCCTCCTTCCAAGAGGCCTGGAAGCCTCCTTCCAAGAGGCCTGGAAGCCTCCTTCCAAGAGGCCTGGAAGCCTCCTTCCAAGAGGCCTGGAAGCCTCCTTCCAAGAGGCCTCCTTTCAAGAGGCCTGGAAGCCTCCTTTCAAGAGGCCTGGAAGCCTCCTTTCAAGAGGCTTGGAACCCTCCTTTCAAGAGGCTTGGAAGCCTCCTTTCAAGAGGCCTGGAAGCCTCCTTCCAAGAGCCTGGAAGCCTCCTTCCAAGAGGCCTGGAAGCCTCCTTCCAAGAGGCCTGGAAGCCTCCTTCCAAGAGGCCTGGAAGCCTCCTTCCAAGAGGCCTGGAAGCCTCCTTCCCAGAGGCCTGGAAGCCTCCTTCCAAGAGGCCTGGAAGCCTCCTTCCAAGAGGCCTGGAAGCCTCCTTCCAAGAGGCCTGGAAGCCTCCTTCCAAGAGCCCTGGAAGCCTCCTTCCAAGAGTCCTGGCAGCCTCCTTCCAAGAGGCCCGGAAGCCTCCTGCCAAGAGGCCTGGAAGCCTCCTGCCAAGAGGCCTGGAAGCCTCCTTCCAAGAGGCCTGGAAGCCTCCTTCCAAGAGGCCTGGAAGCCCTTCCAAGAGGGCCTGGAAGCCTCCTTCCAAGAGGCCTGGAAGCCTCCTTCCAAGAGGCCTGGAAGCCTCCTTCCAAAGAGGCCTGGAAGCCTCCTTCCGAGAAGAGGCCTGGAGGCCTCCTTCCAGAGGCCTGGGCCTCCTTCCAAGAGGCCTGGAAGCCTCCTTCCAAGAGGCCTGGAAGCCTCCTTCCAAGAGGCCTGGAAGCCTCCTTCCAAGAGGCCTGGAAGCCACCTTCCAAGAGGCCTGGGCCTCCTTCAAGAGGCCTGGAAGCCTCCTTCCAAGAGGCCTGGGAGCCTCCTTTCAAGAGGCCTGGAAGCCTCCTTTCAAGGGGCTGGGAGCTTCCTTCCAAGAGGCCTGGAAGCCTCCTTCCAAGAGGCCTGGAAGCCTCCTTCCAAGAGGCCTGGAAGCCTCCTTCCAAGAGGCCTGGAAGCCTCCTTCCAAGAGGCCTGGAAGCCTCCTTCCAGGAGGCCTGGAAGCCTCCTTCCAAGAGGAGCCTGGAAGCCTCCTTCCAAGGGCCTGGAAGCCTCCTTCCAAGAGGCCTGGAAGCCTCCTTCCAAGAGCCTGGGCCTCCTTCCAAGAGGCCTGGAGCCTGCTTCCACGAGGCCTGGAAGCCTGCTTCCAAAGGGCCTTGAAGCCTCCTTCCAAGAGGCCTGGAAGCCTCCTTCCAAGAGGCCTGGAAGCCTCCTTCCAAGAGGCCTGGAAGCCTGCTTCCAAGAGGCCTGGAAGCCTCCTTCCAAGAGGCCTGGAAGCCTCCTTCCAAGAGGCCTGGAAGCCTCCTTCCAAGAGGCCTGGAAGCCTCCTTCCAAGAGGCCTGGAAGCCTCCTTCCAAGAGGCCTGGAAGCCTCCTTCCAAGAGGCCTGGAAGCCTCCTTCCAAGAGGCCTGAGGCCTCCTTCAAGAGACACAGGAAGCCTCCTTCCAAGAGGCCTGGGAAGCCTCCTTCCAAGAGGCCTGGAAGCCTCCTTCCAAGAGGCCTGGAAGGCCTCCTTCCAAGAGGCCTGGAAGCCTCCTTCCAAAAGAGGCCTGGAAGCCCTCCTTCCAAGAGGCCTGAAACCTGGGCCTCCTTCCCAGCCTGGGGCCTCCTTCAGAGGCCCTGAGCCTCCTTCCAAGAGGCCTGGAAGCCTCCTTCCAAGAGGCCTGGAAGCCTCCTTCCAAGAGGCCTGGAAGCCTCCTTCCAAGAGGCCTGGAAGCCTCCTTCAAAAGGGCCGGGAAGCCTCTTTCCAAGAGGCCTGGGCCTCCTTCCAAGAGGCCTGGAAGCCTCCTTCCAAGAGGCCTGGGCCTCCTTCCAGAGAGCCTGGAAGCCTCCTTCCAAGAGGCCTGGAAGCCTCCTTCCAAGAGGCCTGGAAGCCTCCTTCAAGAGGCCTGGAAGCCTCCTTCCAAGAGGCCTGGAAGCCTCCTTCCAAGAGGCCTGGGCCTCCTTCCAAGAGGCCTGAGCCTCCTTCCAAGAGAGCCTGGAAGCCTCCTTCCAAGAGGCCTGGAGCCTCCTTCCAAGAGGCCTGAGCCTCCTTTCCAAGGGCCTGGAAGCCTCCTTCCAAGAGGCCTGGGCCTCCTTCCAAGAGGCCTGGGCCTCCTTCCAGAGGCCTGGAAGCCTCCTTCCAAGAGGCCTGGGCCTCCTTCCAAGAGGGCCTGGGAGGCCTCCTTCCAAGAGGCCTGGAAGCCTCCTTCAAGAGGCCTGGAAGCCTCCTTTCCAAGAGGCCTGGAAGCCTCCTTCCAAGAGGCCTGGAAGCCTCCTTCCAAGAGGCCTGGAAGCCTCCTTCCAAGAGGCCTGGAAGCCTCCTTCCAAGGGCCTGGCTGAAGCCTCCTTTTCCAAGAGGCCTGGAAGCCTCCTTCCAAGGGGCCTGGGAAGCCTCCTTTCAAGGGCCTGGGCCTCCTTCAAGAGAGCCTGGAAGCCTCCTTCAAGAGGGCCTGGAAGCCTCCTTCCAGAGAGGCCTGGAAGCCTCCTTCCAAGAGGCCTGGAAGCCTCCTTCAAGAGGCCTGGAAGCCTCCTTTCAAGAGCCTGAGCCTCCTTCCAAGAGGCCTGGAAGCCTCCTTCCAAGAGAGCCTGGAAGCCTCCTTTCAAGAGGCCTGGAAGCCTCCTTCCAAGAGAGCCTGGAAGCCTCCTTTCCAAGAGGCCTGGAAGCCTCCTTTCAAGAGGCCTGGAAGCCTCCTTCAAGAGGGCCTGGAAGCCTCCTTTCAAGAGAGCCTGGAAGCCTCCTTTCCAAGAGGGCCTGGAAGCCTCCTTTCAAGAGGCCTGGAAGCCTCCTTTCCAAGAGGCCTGAGCCTCCTTTCAAGAGGCCTGGAAGCCTCCTTTTAAGAGGCCTGGAAGCCTCCTTTCAAGAGGCCTGGAAGAGGCCTCCTTTCCAAGAGGCCTGGAAGAGGCCTCCTTTCCAAGAGGCCTGGAAGAGGCCTCCTTTCCAAGAGGCCTGGAAGAGGCCTCCTTTCCAAGAGGCCTGGAAGAGGCCTGGAAGAGGCCTCCTTTCCAAGAGGCCTGGAAGAGGCCTCCTTTCCAAGAGGCCTGGAAGAGGCCTCCTTTCCAAGAGGCCTGGAAGAGGCCTCCTTTCCAAGAGGCCTGGAAGAGGCCTCCTTTCCAAGAGGCCTGGAAGCCTCCTTTCAAGAGGCCTGGAAGCCTCCTTTCAAGAGGGCCTGGAAGCCTCCTTTCAAGGAGCCTGGAAGCCTCCTTTCAAGAGGCCTGGAAGCCTCCTTTCAAGAGGCCTGGAAGCCTCCTTTCAAGAGGCCTGGAAGCCTCCTTTCAAGAGCCTGGAAGCCTCCTTTCAAGAGGCCTGGAAGCCTCCTTTCAAGAGGCCTGGGCCTCCTTTCCAAGAGGCCTGGAAGCCTCCTTTCAAGAGGCCTGGAAGCCTCCTTTCAAGAGGCCTGGAAGCCTCCTTTCAAGAGGCCTGGAAGCCTCCTTTCAAGAGGCCTGGAAGCCTCCTTTCAAAGAGGCCTGGAAGCCTCCTTTCCAAGAGCCTGGAAGCCTCCTTTCCAAGAGGCCTGGAAGCCTCCTTTCAAGAGGCCTGGAAGCCTCCTTTCAAGAGGCCTGGAAGCCTCCTTTCAAGAGGCCTGGGCCTCCTTTCAAGAGCCTGGAAGCCTCCTTTCAAGAGGCCTGGAAGCCTCCTTTCCAAAGAGCCTGGAAGCCTCCTTTCAAGGAGCCTGGAAGCCTCCTTTCAAGGAGCCTGGAAGCCTCCTTTCAAGAGCCCTGGAAGCCTCCTTTCAAGAGGCCTGGAAGCCTCCTTTCAAGGAGGCCTGGAAGCCTCCCTTTCCAGAGCCTGGAAGCCTCCTTTCAAGAGGCCTGGAAGCCTCCTTTCCAGAAGGCCCTGGAAGCCTCCTTTCCAGAGGCCTGGGGCCTCTCCTTTGAGGGGCCTGGGCCTCCTTTCCAAGAGGCCTGGGCCTCCCTTTCAAGAGGCCTGGAAGCCTCCTTTCAAGAGGCCTGGGCCTCCTTTCAAGAGGCCTGGGCCTCCTTTCAAGGGCCTGGAAGCCTCCTTTCAGGAGGCCTGGAAGCCTCCTTTCCAAGAGGCCTGGAAGCCTCCTTTCAAGAGGCCTGGAAGCCTCCCTTTCAGGAGGCCTGGAAGCCTCCTTTCAAGGGCCCTGAAGCCTCCTTTCAAGAGGCCTGGGCCTCCTTTCAAGAGGCCTGGAAGCCTCCTTTCCAAGGCCTGGAAGCCTCCTTTCAAGAGGCCTGGAAGCCTCCTTTCAAAGAGGCCTGGAAGCCTCCTTTCAAAGGCCTGGAAGCCTCCTTTCAAGAGGCCTGGAAGCCTCCTTTCAAGGGAGCCTGGAAGCCTCCTTTCAAAGGGCCTGGGCCTCCTTTCAAGAGGCCTGGAAGCCTCCTTTCAAGAGGCCTGGAAGCCTCCTTTCAAGAGGCCTGGGCCTCCTTTCAGGAGGCCTGGAAGCCTCCTTTCCAAGAGCCTGGAAGCCTCCTTTCAAGAGGCCTGGAAGCCTCCTTTCAAGAGGCCTGGAAGCCTCCTTTCAAGAGGCCTGGAAGCCTCCTTTCAAGAGCCTGGAAGCCTCCTTTCAGAGAGCCTGGAAGCCTCCTTTCAAGAGCCTGGAAGCCTCCTTTCAAGAGGCCTGGAAGCCTCCTTTCAGAGCCTGGAAGCCTCCTTTCAAGAGGCCTGGAAGCCTCCTTTCAAGAGGCCTGGAAGCCTCCTTTCAAGAGGCCTGGAAGCCTCCTTTCAAGAGGGCCTGGAGCCTCCTTTCAAGAGGAGCCTGGGCCTCCTTTCAAGAGAGCCTGGAAGCCTCCTTTCAAGAGGCCTGGAAGCCTCCTTTCCAGGGGCCTGGGAGCCTCCTTTCAAGGCCTGGAAGCCTCCTTTCAGGAGCCTGGAGCCTCCTTTCCAAGAGGCCTGGGCCTCCTTTCCAAGAGGCCTGGAAGCCTCCTTTCAAGAGGGCCTGGAAGCCTCCTTTCCAAGAGCCCTGGAAGCCTCCTTTCAAGAGAAGAGCCTGGAAGCCTCCTTTCCAGAGGCCTGGAAGCCTCCTTTCAAAGAGGCCTGGAAGCCTCCTTTCAAGGGAGGCCTGGAAGCCTCCTTTCAAGAGACCCTGGGGCCTCCTTTCCAAGAGGCCTGGAAGCCTCCTTTCAAGAGCCTGGAAGCCTCCTTTCCAGGAGCCTGGGCCTCCTTTCCAAAGGAGCCTGGAAGCCCCTCCTTTCCAAGGAGCCTGGGCCTCCTTTCCAAGAGGCCTGGAAGCCTCCTTGCTCAAGGAGGCCTCCTTTCAAGAGCCCTGGGCACTCCTTTCAAGAGGGCCTGGAAGCCTCCTTTCAAGAGGGCCTGGAAGCCTCCTTTCAAGAGAGGCCTGGGCCTCCTTTCAAGAGAGAGCCCTGGAGGCCTCCTTTCCAAGGCCTGGAAGCCCTCCTTGGAAGGGCCTATGGAAGCCTTTTTCAAGAGCCTGGGAAGCCCCCACCTCCTTTCCAAAGAGGCCTGGAAGCCCCTCCTTTCAAGAAGGCCTGGAGCCTCCTTTCCAGGGAGCCTGGAAGCCTCCTTCCAAGAGAGAGCCTGGAAGCCTCCTTTCCAAGAGGCCTGGAAGCCTCCTTTCAAG
>NW_026943447.1:0-20458 GCF_024139115.2 Armigeres subalbatus | reverse complement strand
AACAGTGTTTGTATGCACTTAAAAGCCTTCGAAAATCACTTTAACGTGGTCAAAACGTGAACAAGACGAATCATAATGTTCACAAGACTTGTAGAGGCACATCACAGGTTTTCTCGTATAAGAGGTTGTTGCGATAGTTTTCAGGTCTTTATATCTCTTACAGATTTTTTTCGTAAATTAGAAAATAGCCAAAAACACTAAATCGACTTGAGCCACCTCGAAAATTTTTTATCCAGAACTGCCTTCGAAAATTTGACAGGAGGCTTATTTTGTAGCCTAAGAATTATGCCAGTTCTGGGCTGACCGGATGACACTTTTGAGATCTTTTTTTGAAAAATATAGAGAGGTCTAATATACATGTCAATATGAAATTGTACCCATATGTGTTCAAATTAAATCGTCATATGCTGGTTGATGCAATCATTGTCGACAATGTTATGGCCCATAAGATGCTTAATAAATGTCTTTCCCAGATTGTATCCGAAGATGCAAGTTATTATCATTGAAGGGTATCGGCCAAATGATTGCTTAACAACTGCGTACATGGAGCAACCCAGGTAGCTTGTCTGGACTATAAAAGTAGAAGGTCAAAGGATCAAAACTGGAAGCTGGAGGCTAAATTTATAACGATAATATATTTTGACGATAACGCTGATAAAGCAACTAACAGCATTTCACATAACCGTGATTATGTTTTCGACCTACAGCGTAAATATTTTTGTTGCAAATACAATAACACGTATGTTTTTCATGATAATATAAATGTATGTATTATGCTGTATGTTTGTTTGAACTGTTTTTATTGTTCTAGATTTAAAGTTGTAACAGTTCAATTGTATGCAATCCTTTAAACTGAGCGTATGCGATCTCTGATGAAAACCAACATGATTGGTATATTGATTAAATTGAAATCGAACACGTCGTATATCTCTGTTGTTCCATAACACTGATTTGTACGTATATGGCTTTCCACTTTTGTTCACATAGAAGGAATCTATGCATTTTGTACAATCAAATAACATCCGTATAAGAGTGCATTAAACACAACTGAAAGTAAGTTATGTGAACCAATTTGTTGGTTGGGGTGATATGATCCATAAATTTTGATAAATGTTCCATAGATTTTATAAAATGGTGTGGATAAATTAATATAGTTCTCTACTTGGCCTTCTTTCCAAGTTACATTATGGATCACATTATCAAATTATGGATCATATGATCAAATTTGCTGGATCATATGGCTGAAATTATGGATCATCATCAGGATATAAATTAACGCAAATTTGAAATTTTATGGATCAATATATAGTTTTCTATGGATCATTTTCAAAGTTTTATGGATCATAAAAATATTCTTTATGGAATCTCTCGAACTATTTTATGGATTTATGGTAGCGTTATATGGAACATTCAAGATGTTATTTATGGATCGTTTTTCATTCTTTTTATGGATCGTTTTCCACGATTGAACGGTGCAAAGTAAGGGCTGCCCATCCTAGTGCTCTTCCAGCATTTCCATGGTTATTATTAATTGAAAAGCCTTTCTGTGCTCGCCATTGCATGAGTATGTATCTTGTGTAGCACATGCGCAATGGATATACTATGCCCAGGGAGTCGAGAATGTTCCCCATCCGGAAACGAAATCGAACTCGCCATCTCCTGATCGGCTACGCATTTACTGCAATGAAAACTGAAGAAACCGCACAGATTGGATTAATATCCCTTGACATTGATTAGAATAAACAAAAAATGGAGTAGAATAAACATCGCCCGTCTGTGGCGTAGCCCGAAATTTGGTCTGGGGGGGAGGTTCTGATTTTTTTAACCTTCCGGGACTCGCACCGTTGTAAAAAGGTACAATCACATTGAGTAAAAAATGAGATAACTTTTAGTCAGTTGACCAAATTTGCTCCAAACCACCATGTATTCTTCTTCAAAAAATAATTCTTTACATCAATTGAAAAGAAAAGATAATAAAAGTGATTCGATAGAAGGCCTCGAGGTATAAGCCATAGCTAAACAAAAGGCTCAGGGTGATCTTGGGGAAAAGTGACCAGTAATAGAATAATTTATTTATTTCATTAACAATTCATCCTGAAGTAACGCGATTTTTTCTATATCATTTCTGATAATAACCTTGAAGTTGATTCGCAAGCGTTCTCACTCACCCTATGACCGCAGGTAGGTCGCCAGGCGGCCTTCCGGGAAAACCCGGAACGTCCGTAAAAATGGTCATTTTGTACGAAGTTCGTCCTAGAGAAGCGCAATTTTCTAAACCATTTCGATGGTGATTTTGGAAATATTCCACAGTTCTTACTCTACTATAACCGTAGGTGGCCACCAGGCGGCCTTCCGGAAAATCCGGAACATCCGTAAAAATGGTAATTTTGTGAACTTCGTTCTAGAGCAGCGCAATTTTTCTAAACCTTTTCTGGCGGTGATCTTGAAGATATTTCAAAGCCTTAATCAGCTTTGACTGCACGTGGCCACCAGGCGGCCTTCCGAGTAATTTGGAAAACCCGTAAAATGGTCATTTTGGATGGTTCGTCCTAGAGTAGCGCAATTCTAAGACATTTTTGATGGTGGTCTTAGTGTTAGTTCACAGTTCTTACTCTGCAACGGCCGCAGGTGGCTACCAGACAGCCTTTTCGCAAATCTGAACGTCCGTGAATGGTCGTTTTGTACAGTTCGTCCTAGACCAACGATTTTCTTCTAAACCATTTCTGATAATGACCAGGAAGTTGGTCAATGCTCTTTACCATCGAATATTGTATAGAGTTTCCCGATATTTCCATGAGTCGATGGTCCCTTCAATATCGACTCATGGAGGTTTTACTGTATATGCACATTGGATTTCAAATCTCAAATAACTGTAAATGACGGCTGTTTTAAATATCCTGCGACATCTAACAAAACTGGTTGATCCATATATCACCACCCAGCGGATGTAATCCAAACTAAACAGTTTTTCAGAATAATGATTTTCATCCTCGAACAGCTGTGTAAAAGACGACCTCTCTCTAATATCACAGATCCGGGGTTATAATAATCAAACTGGTGGTCTCTACATGTACTATCACTGCTTTCTACAGAATGAATTTTAAGATTGTATGACATTTGCCAGAAAACCATTTGCCAGAGAATCAATTTGCCAGAATGATTTTTGCCAGAAACCCATTTTCCAGAATGGACCATATGCCAGAAAGCCATTCCCTCAGAATAGACCATTTGCCAGAATGTAATTTGCCATGAAATGTACCATTCCCCAGAAATAGTAAAATGGATATTCCAATAATTGATTGATGGCTAAAGAATAGAAAAAATATATATAAAGAAGGTAATTTTGCATTATTTGGTGGATATGGACACTATTTAATAATGAAGGGATTTGCGGTATAATTAATTTTTCAAAAGGGATTATTCAACATATTAGACAATTTTCAAAAGATGGATACTATTTATTTTAAAAAAATCAAATTCTGTCTAATACCAAAAAAACTGTTTACGAATGAATATCATATTCTTCGTCTCATCCCAGACGCAGACTTCATTTCAAAAATTGAATCAAAATCATACAATTGGATAGTATCATTTCAAGTCATACTAGACGCCATTTGTTTTCATTGGAGAAGTTATATGTGGTTCAGTGGCGTAGCCAGAAAATTGTTCTGGGGGGGGTTTTCTGAACATTTTTTTTCGAAAAAAAAAATTTCTTCTAAAAATGTTGTCTCTGGGGGGGGTTTTATGTCCAAAACCACCCCCGTGGCTACGCCACTGATGTGGTTATATCTACAAGTCTAGGCAAAATGTCTATTTCTAAAGAAGGAATCATATCCACAATTGACATATTCAAACACGGACACGGGCAACCACCTACGTTTAAAGAAGGGATGACATCTTCTTCTTCATTGGCATTACAAACCCACTGGCACATAGCCGCCTCGCTGCTTAGTGTTCGTTTAGTACTTCCAAAGTTATCAACCGTGGGGTTTCAAAGTCAAGTTACCATTTTTGCATTCGTATATCATGAGGCTAACACGATGATACTTTTATGCCCAGGGAAGTCCAGACAATTTCCAAACCGAAAATTGCTTAGACCGGCACCGGGAATCGAACCCAGTGTCCCAGTCACCCTAAGCATGGTCTTGTTGTATAGCCGCGCATCTTATCGCTAGGCTAAGGAGGACACTGGGATAACATCTATCCTTGCCTTAATCGGAGCAAGCAACTTTTTTTAAAGAAATGGATCATATCCACCATTGCTTCATTTCTGACAAACGCCTATTTTCAAAGAAGGGATCACATCCACTTTTGCTTTAATTTGGACAAGCGCCTACTTTAAAAGAAGGAATCACATCCACTTTTGCCTTAATCCGGACAAGCGCCTACTTTAAAAGAAGGAATCACATCCACCATTGCCTGAATCCGAGCAAGCGCCTTCTTTTAAAGAATGAATTACATGCACAATTATCCTTATCCGGAAAAGCGCCTCCTATTGAAGAAGGGATCATATTAACCATTGCCTTAATTCGGACAAGCGCCTTCTTTTGAAGAAGGATCATATTCACCATTGTTTTAATCCTGGCAATCGCCTATTTTTAAAGAAGGGTTCACATCCAACGTTGCCTTCATCCCGGCAAGCGCCTGATTTTCAAGAAGGGATCACATCCACCATAGCCATAATCCGTGCAAGCGCCTACTTTTGAAGAAGGAATTACATCAACCATTGCGTTAATACGGGCAAGCGCCTATTTTTAAAGAAGTCACATCCACCATTACCTTAATCCGAATAAGCAACTATTCTGATAGAAGGGATAACACCCACCATTTTTGCCTTAATCCAGGCAAGCTGCTATACTCGGCTTATGTAGGCATACGTCTTATGTACAGATTAGGTATTTTCAATTCTATTATCAACCGGTGCGGTGTTTTATTCCTCAGTAGAAAACAACTATACAACAACAACAAATCAAAATTATAAAAAATGTCCCTTATGCCAAATGACCCTCTCTTTTAACGCTGTTCATAGTTACCTAAGTATGCCTAAGGTTCATGGCGTTAAGAATTATTGCGCATACTGGGGAAACGCGCGCATGGCAAATTAGTGACGACCAATTCTGGGGAATGGTGCATTCTGGCGAATGGCTTTCTGGGGAATGGTGCATTCTGGCAAACGACTTTCTAGGGAATGGTCCATTCTGGCAAATTGATTCTGGCAAAAGGCATTCTGGCAAATGACTTTCTGGCGAATGTCATACAACCAATTTTAAACTTCACAATATTTCAACATATTGGTTTCCCATCTCCGAACAACTTTGTAGAAAATGGCAATTTTCTAAATCCTCCAGATCCCATGATTCGAAGAACTGATATCTCATATGAAATAGCACCTCCTTGCGGATGAATTTTAAATTATTCTATTTTTCAAAATATTGGTTTCCAGTCCTCGAACAATTTTGTTGAAGACGGCAATTTTCTAAATTTCACAGATCCCGAAATATCGAACTAAACTGATCTCTCATATACACTAGCGTCGCCTTATGACTTAATTCTGAACTTAACGGTTTCTCAATATATTGGTTTCCAATGCTCGAACAACTTTATAGAAGATAGCAACTTTCCAAAACCAATAGATCCCGAAATATCGAACCAAACTAATCTCTCAAATACAGTAGCGCCACCTTGGGAATGAATTCTAAACAAATAAGCTTCTCAACATATTGATTTCCAATCCTCGAACAACTTTGTCGAAGACGGCAACTTTCTAAATCCCACAGATCCCGAGATATCGAAGAACTGATCTCTCATATATAGTAACGCCTCCTTGCGGATGAATTATAAATTATTCAGTTTCTCAACATATTGGTTCTCTGTACTCGAACAACGTTGTAGAAAACGGCAATTTACTAAATCCCAATGATCCCGAGATATCGAACTAAACTGATCTCTCATATACACTAGCGCCGCCTTACGGCTCAATTCTGAACTAAACAGTTTCTCAACATATGGGTTTCCAATGCTCGAACAACTTTATAGAAAATGGCAACTTTCCAAAACCAATAGATCCTGAGATATCAAACCAAACTGATCTCTCATATACAGTAGCGCCACATTGCGGATGAATTTCAAACTAATTAGCTTCTCAACATATTGGATTCCAATCCTCGAACAACTTTGTAGAAGACGGCAACTTTCTAGTTCCTACAGATCCCGAGATATCTTACCACACTAATAACTCATATACACTAGCGCCGCCTTACGGCTAACTTCTGAACTTAACAGTTTCTCAACATATTGGTTTCCAATCCTTGAACAACTTTGTAGAAGACGGAAATTTCCTAAATTCCATAGATCCCGAGATATCGAACCAAACTGGTATTTTCATGTACAATAGCGCCGCTCAGTGGGAGTATTCTATATCAATTTTTTTCTTGACTCATAGGGCCGTATGGGATTATAGATGGATTTAGATTTTTTCAGAGTTTTTAGAGTTTTTAGAGTTTTTAGAATTTTTATATGAAACATTGCGCCATTTATTGTGAAGAAGGACTATTTTCACCGGGCGGTGTTCCGTTGCTTCCGGATCTTCCGGAGGACCAGCAGAAGATCCATTGGACTTAAAAAAATTCCTCAATGAGAGTATATATGTATCCCCTTTATTATTTTCCCGAAAAAATCAGGCTGATATCATTTAAATTTGCTTCATTATAACGGATATTAGGACTGTTGTACTTTTTACAACACGCGAGTTCTCGTGTTATGGAAGTTGAAGCGAGTTGCGGAAGGTTAATTTGAGAGGGTTCGAAAAAATTTCTTCTAAAATTTTGTCCGTAGCAGGGGATTATATCCAATAACTAATTGTTGATTAAAAAGAAATGGATCACTAGTTCTTCATGCTAAACCGGATCATTTCACTCATTTTCCAAAAAAAAATATTTCGCTCCAAAAAGAGTTTAAAATTAATTTGCGGGCAATTTATTGTTTACACACGCAAGAGTATCCATTGATCTGTGTGTTAAACGATAACTTAATTAAATCTACGATGATTCAAATGGATGATTCAACTACGCCATGATTTTTAAGATGCTGGGTTGGGTGCGTTTACACTAACGATTGATTTGAATTGTTCATGAGATTTGAGATTTTGAGTTTTTCCCAACACTGGAAGGGGCCTCGAAAAGCGAACCAGACCCCCCTGCCATGCAAAACGCCTTTTGTGTGTTTCCCTCATATTTACCGTGCTTGAGATGGCCGTAACAAAACTGGACTTATAAAATTGTAATTGTAATTGTAATTGTAATTTATCAGCCTTCACCCTGGCCAACAGCGTCCGCCCATCTACACTTAAGTTAGGTGAAGACCTACCAAGCCTTCACCGTTATCATGCGCTAGACCGTATAGTACACCGGCTTCCAACCACAAGCAGGCGCTGGGTTTAACCAGTCCCACAAGTATCGGATACATTAAAAGAAAAGAGAGTTGATAGGAAAGGGAAATGTAGTTTAGAGAAGATTTACGTTTGCTGAAACGAGACAATGATTTTATGATTAGTATAGTAACTCCACGAAGATAAATAACGATTATCTCTTAGATCCATGTATTCAACTCCATGCCTCTCTGTCAATTGTAACTTCATGTTGGATGTTGCTGTTCTTCAAAAGCCGGTCGTCTGTAACAAAAAAAAATAATGGGGGGGCCTCCATCATTGGCCCCAAAGCATTAGTGATTGTTCTATAGACCGTTTTTACGAAATTGATTGGAGAATAAATGCATTGTATAAAGGCAGGTATTTTCAACCGAATTTTTTCCACTACTTTTAGAATATTTGATTCTTAAGCCCAGGTCTACCCGTTTCGAATCTCAAGTGTATTACACCACATTGCTACATTGCTCCTATTTATTTAATGGATAAAACAATGAAGATTTGAATCTTACAACTAGACAACAAAATTATATATAACTAATATTTTAAATCAATATTAAACCTCTATGTTAAGTTAACTGAACTTAACTTCCCGAAACTGTCATCACCACACCGCCGCCAAAGCACGGCCGCCCCATGCCACCACAGGCGATGTCCCTCCCACCGCCCCGACGGCGTGGGACAACTATGCTTCACATGACAATGCAGCAATGCACCGAATCGAGGACCACCTACACCACACTATACAACGCAGAGTTTACACCCTCTCCTGCGTCGCGCCATGCTGAAAAACAAGCTTCCTATCATTTGCTGCCTAAGAATATAAATAATCAAACTGAATTAAAATAACAACACCAAACCTAACTCTCCTGATCGATCCTAACTCACTGAATCGAGGAATTAATGCAATGTACGCAGAGTTTAAACCCTCTCTTGCGCTAAGTAATACTGAAAACAAACCTTCCAGTAATATGATGCGTTTAAACTATCCTAAAATTGTGCGTGGTAAAATAAGTTATACTGTAAGTTAATTTCGTTAAACCCTAACTACCCCACATTACACTGGCCCGCTTGGTGTCAACCGGTGGCACTTGGTCTTAGCATTCGTTTTCTTTTTAAATTCTATAACAATTGACCACGCTTACCCCCCATATTAGTAATATGTAGAACGAATGGTTGACTATTACTATACTAAGTATAGTAAAAGACCGGAAGTAATAATTGGGCCAGCCACCACCAACAAAACTGGACTTATAAAATGATGTAAAAATGATGTGGAAAAAGTGTCAAAAGAATAGATAGGAAGGTAGAAAAAACCGATATTTTTCACATGTTGTTGAAACGTCTAATATTTCGGCGAGGCAAAACGCCCTAGTGAGACTAACCTACAATGTACTACGCGTCTCCACGCACTGTCCATACCAGAATGCTGATTCGCCGACACGTGTTGCGTTGCGTTGTTCCCAAAGAGCTGCCAACTAAAAGGCGTCTTACCTCCGACAACGAAATATCACCACTTTGTTTAAATATGCCTCCTCCTTCCCCTACGCGGGACAGACCATTTATCTATCTAAAAATGACGTATATTTTTCAGTAGCTTCTGGAAGCTTCTTCCAGAAAATAAAAATTCCCTTCTGAAGATAATATTATTCCCAGCCGATTACCACTAACGGCAAGCCGTATCAATTATCCTATTTTTAAATTAGATATCCACTCGCAATCCGCTTGTTTTTCTGCTTGAGCACCACTTGAGCACACTTGTCTCCACCATATCTGAGGCAATTGACGCAAACAATAACAGCTCGGCTAAAGAAGTAATAAATTTCCATTTAATTAGACCGCCACACAGCAGCACCCGATTGATTGCTGTTTTACCTCTTCTGCTTAGCTCAGCCTGCGAGCTGCTGGCGGCGGCGGTGTTGCGGCATGGGACAATGTTGACGGAAACAACATTTAATTACTTCTACGAGTGCGCCTCTCGTCAGCTAGAGGATTCCGTTTGTATTCCGAATCAACTTGAACCGGTGGATCAGCTTCTTTTCCTCGGGAGCCAACGAGCTGCATGAGCACCTGTTAAGACTGTGGAGCGAAGATAAAAATTAAATTAAAAAATTCTTCCGTCCGTCAAGATTCCATGGGGTGGCGGCCAATGGATGATCCTACGGGAAGGAATGATCCATTTCCTGTAGAAAATGGCTCGACAACGAAGACGATGGTTTCCACCGTCGCCGCCCAAGTTGATGGCCTTTTTATTTCGCGAGCACCTGTTGTTTCTTCCGAAGAGTCGAATAATGGCATTTCCTCCCGGACCGACCGGAGAGATACCTACCGGAGAACGAACAAATTCTACGCCAGGGAATAAAGACCTGCACAGTGCCATTAGAGATGATGGTCGGCGTCCAGGTTTTAGTATCGGGACGACGGAACCATGATGGGAGGAGCAGTTCGTGATGTGCGCTGCCATTTCACAGTGTAAAGTGCTGCTGAAGCCCATCCCGGTGTTGTCCACACACACACGTGTGCTCAGCTCAAATGGATAACGAATCCTAGTTTCACGTGATTCCAGCTGGGATGGAGGAAGTTGAGGGCGGTAAAGCGCGACGATTAAAATTTTGCGCCATTTTTACGATCGGGTCTACTTTGTTGCACCGGGAAATAATGGAGACATGTTGCTCGTAAAAAAAAACTCGGGCGAGTTGTTTACTTTGTAAAGTACATTTTGTGGGAAATTCAAGCTATGATCGTATTGACCTTACCTGATTTTTTATTATAGAGGATTGAAAAACGAGAAGCAAAAAGTGAAAAATGAAGAGGTTTGGCCAAAACTGAATGTGGCAAATGTTTATCCTCATAATGGTTTTAATTTCCAGTCTTTTTAGGACCAAAATCGGGGTTTTTGTTTTCATCCGACGTTTTGGAAACATGTAGGGTTACTGTACCAATTTCGGCCATGTTCCTAATTTGGCCAATTTCTCGCATAACTCAGAAAATTTCCGAGGGTTTTATTAGTTGTAATAAGAAATACAACCCTTACGATTCTTCGCTGTAGAAAACGATCGATAGTTCACCGGTACACTTTCCCTATTGTAACTTTTTCTAGAAATTAACTATGTTCGGTTCTATTGTCACATAGCCCTCAGCATAGGACCTATTTGTCAACACAATGCGTTTGCCACGTCTTGTGTGAAATAGGGCGGAAATTTGAATCCAGCTTGCAAAAACTTTTTGGTGCACTTACCTATTGGGTGCCACTTTAATTAAAAGACGAAGAGTTGGATACCTTTTAAGAAGTTGCTACACTTTCTTTCATCAACGGTGTTGTTCCGGGCCGTCCATCTCTTCGTCTTTATCATATCAACACATCGATAAAAAATTGCCCTACATATTCTATCAATCTTATTAACAAAGCAGATACGATGAACGCTATATTTATCAGCTTTACGCCACAATGTCGTTGGTATCGCGTGCATCTTGAGCCCCTTCTCTCACAGAGAACTTGAAATTGCCCAAAATCGCAAATTTGTCCCATATATATGGGAAATCTAGGAAAGATAGGACTGATATGCGATCATAGACATTACAGTCCTTGCAGTTGGCCAAGTGGCCAAGTTTGTGGGTGATGTTTATGTGTCCCTGTGCGTATGCAGATCTTCGTTGGTGCTACTTTGATACCCAGACTGCAACGATTTGATTTTCTGTTCAGGTCTTCACGTTGGCGCCGGATACCTCCCGGCAGATTTAGATGTCTGCTTCGACCAATATTTGCGAGAACACCCGCGTCTTCATTACACCGGATGTCATAGTGACGGGGGTCCACATCAGTGTAACATCGCTGTCCACAGCGAATTCGGGGGCTTGTATGAACGGGTGTTTACAGTTGAGGGATGCCATGATTGTCAGCGCACTGGCCGAGTCAGGTACAATAAGCCTATGTGTTTATGAAGTGGTGATAACCTAAAAAATGACAGCGGCTTTCCTGAAAATACCGAATAAGAATCCAACAGACGGTAGGACTGGTCGGCACAGTTATCGGTGGCCATTCCAATGCCTACTTTGTCCCCTGCCTTTGTGTCGTCGGTAAAGTGGATGTCAGCAGCTGCGTACTTTTCCACAATTCTTTCCCTTAAGAGGGCTATGGCTTTTTGTTTACCAGGAGCAGTACTGGAAAAGTTCGTGATCGTCATAAGACAAAGAGCAAAGTGCCGTTTTCTATTTCTGGCGACCAAATGAATGAAACGTGGGTTCTTTGATCAATTTCGCATGAAAGGCAGTCATGAAAGGATGTTGTGCTTCATTTTAAAATTAAAATTTCTAAATTATTTTAATAGATAAACGTAAAGAATAGTGACTAGTCGATAAATTAATCATATTCCTTTAATTCACCGGGTTGAAAGTGGTAATAAACACAAAAATAAAGCAGATATTGCACACTTTCATGCCCTGTCACGGGACAAATATTTTTTGAGATTTTTGTAGCATGCCATTAATCTTTCGCATTTCTATAGATATTGAAAAGGGGCAGATATGTAAACATCGCGTGACATCTCTCATTGAAAATGAGAAATTCCAGTACTGACCAGGAGAACTTGAGGGATTTTTAAGGTAAAGTCAATTTTGGGGTCGGTCCTCCACCAGCTTTTTCATCTGCGATCTTTGGTATGCGTTTTTTTTTGTATTTGTTGGCTTTACTTATCACTTTAGTGTATTTCCCTGACGCAATAAGCAGAATATCATCCGCATAGACTAGGATGAAGATCTCCTTGGGAAGTCGAGCGAAAACTTTCTCCATTGCGATCAGGGACAAAGTTACCGCTATGACCACTAGGGCACCCCGGTTTCCACCCTTTGTGGTTTTTGATCTTTAGGCACCAAGCTGTACTCGGAAGATCTTTAAGAAAGATTTTAACGAATCTCAGAATGTTACCGGGGATCTTCCTTTTCTTCCTTTTTTCATGGACTCGTGTTATCCAAGTCGGAATATAGACACGGAAAATGTCGAGCGAGGCCATCTCTCTATGGTGACTGGCACCTATCGCATCTTGAAGGATCCGGTTCGAAGAGATAGAGTAGGTACCGGTACCACAGCCTGCACAAAATGCGTGCTGACGGTTATCAAGTTGGTCAACAGCCACCGGATGATCATGCGCTCCATCACCTTGGCCCCACAGTATTGGCCATACATTCCTTGTTTATTCCGTCCAGGAAGAGCTTTTTACTGAAAGCCGATGTCCTCCGGGCCTGGTTATTTCCTTTTACCGTTTTTAAGGTATAGGTCAGCGAATGTGAACCTCTGGTTTTAAATTGCTCCGTTGTCAGGGAACACCTAGCAACTCGGGGCAGGTCTACGTGTTTTTTCTTCGAAAGTGTTTCGGGTACAGCGACACCGCTTGGAAAAGTTTTGTTTTTTCTTTATTTCTATGAATTTTGAAATGAATTCAGTTCTTCACTATTGTCTTGATCGTCAGTGCTAAGGAGCAAATGACAGGGAGGAGCTGAAAGCAGCGTCCCTCACGTCCAACCTAGGGTCCTTCTGCAATCCAGTGGAACAAAATACAATACAGAAAAATTAACAAAGCAAATTAGAACTACGCGCAAAAAAGAAGAACAAAGACATAGATCACGGCTGTCTTTCACGGTGGGGAGTCCCCATCGATAAACTTCGGCCGGGTGGCCATCTGTGGCTGATCGGTTATCCAGGAATCCAATGGTTGAAATGCGCTGTTCTCCGAAGTTTAATCTCTGCAAACTTAGCGCATAACAGCAATTCATTAAACCGAAAAAAATGGAAACCAAGATGAAAACTTGTCAGAACGGAGGATTTCCGTCCGCAAGAAATTATTCGGAGCGGAGGGTTTCCGCAAAAAATGATCAGAACAAGGCGAAGAAATCGCAGAAAGCATGGCTCACTATGAGAGCGACAATTTTCGTATTCCTGCTACACAGGAGTTGGTCAGTTGGTGTAAAACTGTCAATATGAGGACACGATGTTAGCGAAGTCGGCGAGGGAATTCTCTCCTATTGATATGATGGTTTAGGAGCAGAGGACTAACGACCCGGGTTGGGGTGCGGATATGTCGATGGCTGAGTTCACGTTTCCTCTGCAGAAATGGTTGAACCGTCGTTCACTCCGTTTATGTTTAGGGTGATGTTCATAGAATTCCGCTTGCCTTAAAGGCAGACTACTTACGTCCATAGTTCCGCTATTGACTGATCCCTGTTGACACCGTCCAGGAAACCAACCCAGAACTTTTCCTCTGCTTCCCTCATTGATTGCCAGCATTCATTCTTTACTTTATCACTTCATAGTTTTGCTGGTGAAACAGAAAAAGGCCGAGTGGTATGTTTTGGAAAAAGTTTCAAGTGGCGGCAGTGAAGCCAATTTTTTTAACAGTATCGAAAAGATTATGTTTGAAGGAAAAATATTTGTACATTCCTTATTAGGATTTGTTTCGGTGTTTCGGAAACATAATTGCAGAAATAAAAGAAGTGCATATCAAATCTTAATGAAAAAGAGATGTGAGAAGTTTCGAGTCTGCAAGGAGTAGGAGCAGTCGATTGTGTGCCGACTGAGGAAGAAGAAAACAAAAGATACTACGAGAACTGGTAGTAAGATAGGCGTATGGTTGGTACAACAGGTATATAGGTGGGAGGAATGTGTCGGGAAAATTTACAATTTTGGAGTTGTGGAAACAATTGGAAAAAGTGATTATGAACAGATCAAATGATACTGATACGTTTGGTAGCAAAAAAATGTTAGTTGGCATGATCACTCCCAACATTTGTTTCAACTTTCATCATTTCCGCTACGTTTCCGGATTCTCTGCATTTCCCGCAAATGTTTTAAGATCTCTCAGCGTTGGCCTTTATAGCTCGCGTTGTGGTGGGCATCATTCGTCCTCTTGGTGACCTTCGCGATCTTCTAATCCTCTGTGCAACCAGTTGAATTCTTCAAAGAATGTTGGCACGGCTTGCGACGTAGAAATAATCAGTCACGGTCTTACGAGCAGTTTGCCTCTTGGTGGCGGCTGTTAGCAGTATTTTAGTATCCGAAAAAAAAAAAACAGTAGCACTTCTCGGTTAACAAGGTTGCGGTTACATTTGCTACGACTCGAGGAATAGAAAATGACACAGGAGAAGGTGATCCAAGATCAACAGGAGCGGCGGAAAGCACATAAGGCGGAATACGGAAGGCAGAATGAACGAAAGGCAGAACGCGGAATACAAAAAGCAGAAACACAAAAGGCAGAATTGCATTGGGCTGTTTTAACTAAGGTGGACTTTTTGACGAGATCAAACGGCTGGCCGGCTGTTGGTTCAAAATGTCCGCCTAAGTTAAAACAGCCCAATGCAATTCTGCCTTTTGTGATTCTCTTTTCTCTATAAGATATCGTTTGGCCTTTGATCGTCCAGATGCATGCTTTCTTGTAGTTTAGTGGGGAGGAGACCTTCCGTAGTTCAGCAATGTACGAGTACGAAACATACCAGGCTGAAGGTGACTGATATCGGTCAAAGATGTTTTCGGGTGGGAAATTTTTTCACCTTACTGAATCATAGATCTCATAGAGCTAATAACTCTGAAAGTGTTTTGGATACTAAGCTATTGAGCATTTAGACCAGCGGTTCTCAACCTTTTTCTTGAGTGGTACCCCTTCAGACCTTGGCACAGCTTGAGGTACCCCCTAGTTTTTTTTTTAATTTACCGGTAAGCTCAAATGTAAAAGTGGGTAATCGATTTTCCCTTGGCTTTTATCAATCCTCACCATTCATTGAATTTTCAAAGAAATAATTTTGGTCTTCTGACAAATTTATGTACATCGACTTATCAATTTTTAACAATTCCCTCACCGAACCAGCGGATGGCAGATTTTAATACAGTTCTGCATAAGAACCTTACAGAAACTGTATAATAATTGGGCATATACAATTTCGGAAGACTTTAATACAATTGTTGTATTGAAATAATACAGATTTGTATTATTTTAATACAATATCTGTATAAAAAGCTTACAGAATTGTATATGCCCAGATTTTATACAATAATTGTCAGATTTGTTTTCTGGGTGTACAATCTTAATATTAAAGTGACTTAATTTCAACTTTAATTATAACACGGATGCGAACACAATTTAATGAAAGCGAACACAAAATTAAAAATGAAATTTAAGATACTTACACAGAAACGGTATAATTAAAAATGTTCAGTGTTTTCGAAAAATAAAACAGTTCCCTCATCTTGTTGAAAACATTCATGCTGAAAACAGTTTACTGGAGTTTTCAAGCCGTTTACTGTTATGAACAATGTACCTGAAATATTTGAAATGGAGATTATTAACCTCCAATGTAAAAACGAGCTTAAATCTAATCTTCAAAAAGAAACATTTCTCCTAAGATTTTCTCTCTTCGGAAACACTGTGGACAGCTCTTTTGAAGAATAAAAGGGCAGCCCTTACTTTGCACCGTTCAATGTGCAAAAACGATCCGTAAAAGAATGAAAAACGGTCCGTAACTAACATCTGAATGTTCCATAAAACGATACCATAAATCCACAAAATAGTTCAGGAGATTCCATAAAAAATAATTTTATGATCCATAAATCTTTGAAAAATGATCCATAAAAACTATATTTTGATCCATAAAATTTCAAATTTGCGCAATTTTTGGCGTGATGATGATCCATAGTTTCAGTTATATGATCCATGATTTTGGTCATATGATCCATAATTTTGTTTATATGATCCATAATGCTTGGAAAGAAGGCCAATGAAACTATATTAATTGATCCACACATTTTATAAAATCTATGGATCATTTGCCAGAATTTATGGATCATATCACCAAAACTATGGATCATTTGAACAAAGCTATGGATCAAATGGCCAAAGTTATGGATCATATGACTAAAATTATGGATCATATTACTGAAATTATGGATCATTATTACGATAAAAAAAATGCGCAAATTTGAAGTTTTATGGATCAAAATATAGTTTTTCATTGATCATTTTCCATCATACGTTCATGGTAAAATATCATGGTAAAAATAATTTTGTCATACGTTCATGGTAAAATAGCAGGAATTGTATTGTTTTTCTTGAATTGTTAATGGAACATATTTTCCCATTAATTGCTAAATTTTAGTTTAGTTATGGATCGAAAAAATATTATTTATGGGATCTCCTCAACTATTTTATGGATTTATGGTAGCGTTTTATGGAACATTCAGAAGTTATTTATGGATCGATTTTCGTTTTTTTAAGGATCCGTCTTTATTGTTTATATGCAAAAGTATGTTTTGCCGAATAAAAGCAGTAAACAACTTGGAATCCTGGGAATCAATATGCGTCGAGTATTGGAGTAGCGAACAATTCCATGTATTTCCAACCATTCCATTCCAACCATTCCATTCTATTTTCAACCAAAAGACCTACTGTGTAGAAAGAATTTTGTACACCTTGAAATTATATTAGTTTTATTTTCTAAAGAGTTTTGAGCCATTCTGGAGAAATGAAAAAAGAAAACATTCGTTATTTTGAAAACATTAAAAAAATGTGTCAAATGTTTTCTAGCACGTCAGCAAGTGATAATTCTGAAAATTGGCCCGTGGCTTGAAAAGGTTCGGTTTCAATTTTAAAGAACACTCGCGCTGCACTTCTCTCTAAAATAGTATGTCAAAATGGACGCCGAGTTTGTCACAAGAAACTTCGTCGGTGGTTTCATTTCCTTTTGCCCATAAGGAAGTGATGCATGTTATAGAACCTGTCCCAAACATCATAGAACTAGCTCTGGCCAATTACGAAATAGAAATTATGATTTCGTCAACATGTTATGTTGTGTTTGAAAATCAATTTTCACTTTATCAATTGATAAACATTTTCCTTGGGCTTTGAACAGCGATTGTAAAATCTTACCAAATCCATAACCTCATAAGAACTGTGCTCTTTATTCAGGACAACAAATGTGCTCAACAGAAAAAAATCTGGTCTCTCTGGTAGTAACGTCATATGAACGAAATAAACTGAAAAAACGAATAGAAGTTGTTCAAAATTTCAAGATCAATCCTAAAGTGAGCATTCTTTCCAATTGTATAATACAACATCCGCCATTACGCAATTTTGACTCAGGTACCCCCAGAGACCAGCAAAGGTACCCCCAGGGGTACATGTACCCCAGGTTGAGAACCGCTGATTTAGACCAAAACTGTTTGCATGATGCTGATGAACTGGCAGCAAGGCCCACTTCCGACGAGATTCACACACAAAAAAAAAATATGCAGCACTGCACGGTTTTGTCTGTCACAAAATCGAGTTTGTTTTGTCGTTGACAACGTCGCTGGCACCAAATTGAAGTGCGGTAGTCGATTTTCACAAACTCAAATTTTGTTGTGACGTGCACGATGTCGGAAGTAAAACATCGGAAGTCGGAATACAATTTAGTGCCAGCGACACAATAAGAGGATGCTAGTGTTTCAGTTGTGAGATGAGATTCCAAAAGATAGAAAGTAGACAAATATATGGAGGGGCGTTCTTTTAAAGAAGGAATCATACAGGAACAAACGCAGGTCAGCAGAGTTGTGATGATACGGCCGTCAAAGCCTCCGCCAGAACCACATACGTCTCAAAAACTATCCATAAGCTTTTCATCCCATCATCAGTCTAGTGCAGGCATTGAAAGCGTGAGTGAAGCGGACGAGCATTGATCTAATTCAATCATAGCGTCCTATGCCAGTGAGTGAACCGCCTTGCTCAGATGGATACCAAACAACGATTATGAGCGATCGTTGCTGCGTAAACAACGAGCAACGGAGTTCGCCAAGCCAAACTTGGTAGGGGAACAGGGAACCTACGACTGCATTTGTGTTTCTCTACTAGAATAAAACCAAAAATACATCAGGTGTTCTGCTGTATTCACTCTGATGCTGGGATGGATCAGAGAAAGTATCGAAGCCTCCCATGCAGTGTGTCCGAGTTCCATTCTTGTAGCGGATTTAATTTTCCTAATGTCTGAAAACATTTTTCTAACAACGTGTGGTAACAACACTCATTGTTAGGTTGCCAAGTGGTTTGCCTCGCTCGGTTGTCTCCCATTGGTGAGCGATGAAGATCTTTAAACTTTGAATCAACGAACGCCAAATTTCAACGATCTAGAAAGCATCAGCGATTAGGCCGCAGTAGAGCATCAAGTTGGCATGGATTTGTCCGATTTTTACTCACGATCTGATTTTTTTCAATGCCTGGTCTAGTGGACTACTATGTTTGTTCTATCCATATTTGGTCGGGGTTCTGCCAAAACGCACCAAGCGGCTTTTTGACTGGCTTGTGATATTTTGTTCGTATAAGGAAAACGGAAATCATTTCATATCAATTCATACACAAATTTGTTGTAGGATATCCTTATTTATGTGGTTGAGGGATATCCAATTGGATGTTTGATCAATTAAATCTGCTAAACGAAAACTTGGGTAGAAAAATGGGTTTCATATTGTTTTATTGGGGTTTTTGTTTGATTTATATTTATATTTGAAGCCAGAACAAACCAGAAAAATCTTTGCTGTCGCCGCAGTCTTTTGGATCGCATTAACATTTCGGTGTTTACAGGATCAGGCTGCTATTTGTTTTAATCGATGTTTCAGAGGAGTCGGTAAAGATGTCGAAGAATTCTGCATCGGTGTTCTTCTTCGACTTGCTTCCTTTTTTGCTTGCTTGCTTCACGAGGATCAGCTCCGCTGGAAAGTCGTCTGTCCGGATTTTTCCACTCTTTTCATTTTTCGACTACTTATTATGCTGGAGCTTGTTTAAGGAGTCGGTGAGAAAAGCAATTTCTTGAAACAAGCTCCTCGATGGTTCCATGTTTTTTAACGGAATCGAACCTGTTATCTATTCTCTGGTAGATCCTTAGGACTGGGCAGCGTCTTAGCTACTTCGACTTTTATCCTCATCCAGCGAAGATCTTCCTTAGCGATTTCCTTCGAAAACATGATCGACTCGGATGCGCGGCTTTTCGGTCTTCTTAACGTAGACCGGACATTTTCTGCTCGATGCTATTTGAGCATTGTTTTTGTAATACGCCTGATTTGGACATTGAGGGCGGGTGGCAGAGGCATTAGGTTTTCAACATGGTGATGCGTCGCACAGTTGATCAGAATTGTGGCACCTCTTGCAAGTTTTTACCAAACTCCGAACAGCGCACAATGGTCGGTTTCGTCGAGTTTCACGATAATTTTGATAACCATCAGCGCTAGAATTCGGTGTTCGGACCTATCATACCTTGCAGTCGCAGGACTCGAAGCTGTGCACTGTGCAGCCATCAAGGCGATTGGACGTACTGTTGTAACTGGGGGCCCACTGGGTCACCTAAGTCTTGACCATCTCCATTGCGTATCGCGCACGTTGCCAACCGGCACAGTCAATTCATTTTCCACGAATTCACAAAAAGGAGACGAATAAAACGCGACGGAAAACTGTCTTCAAACCTCCGCCATCCAACACTGGCGGGTTCACCTGAACCGACGGAAAAGTTCGTCACAATACCGTCTCTTTTTCACCCCGTACCGTGCGTCTCCTCCGCACTAACGAGAAGGTTCATCATATATCACCGCGCAAGTCTCTAGTTCTCTGTTACGTAAAGACTGGCCATGTGCTTGCTTCATCTGATCTGTGCATAATGGGCTAAATGATGTTTCCTTCATCTATTATTTGTGTTAGGCTTAATATGAAATGGCCTATTCCATCAAAATACCTGTTTAATCGAATGTTTTGGTCATATCATTTGTCCTGATCTCCATTTCACTGAACATATATTCATCTCATCGCGGAACAAAGAAATACAGCACCAATTTTGTGTCAACATGCGTGCTCACTGCTTAAAAATCACAAATCAAATTGCTTTCCATTTCTTTGTTTTTGATGGGATGAATATCAGAACCATGAGATGAGTTCCAGGAGCAGTTCCCCATATATGCCAAAATTACAATAATTGTTAGATTTATTCTTTTGGGTGTAAAGAAACGAATCCACATTTCGACACCCATACCTATAT
>NW_026943446.1:0-1001 GCF_024139115.2 Armigeres subalbatus | reverse complement strand
TTTGCCTTTCTCGTATACTAAGGATACGGTAAAGGCTATATGATCGCTCCAAAACAAACTTTTTATAGAAGGCCCGGAGACCCATAATGTTATATACCAATCGACTCAGTTCGACGAATTGAGATGATGTCTGTGTGTGCGTGTGTGTGTGTGTGTGCGCACAAAACGACGCAAAAAATGTCACTTATTTTTCGGGCTCTTATCCTTATCCCCGATTTGCTCGCTATAAATTTCATTCGACGCAGAATCCTTTCCCATTGTTTCCTATTGAAAATTGGCCAGGTCGGACTATGGGATTGGAAATTATGGCTAAAATTCAAATTTATACGTAAAACCGCGTAAAGAATGTCACTCGTTTTCAGGCACTTATCCTCAACCGATTTGCTCGCAACAATTTGCATTCGACGCAGAATCCTTTCCCATTGTTTCCTATTGAAAATTGACCGGGTCGGACGATGGGATCGGAAGTTTTGGCCAAACTACCTTTTTTTAATAGAAAAATCACAAAAAAAATGTCACCCGTTTTTCGGACACCTAACCTTGATCGATTTACACGCAACAAGTTGCATTCGACACAGATTCCTGTCCCATTGTTTCCTATTTCAAATTGGCCAGATCGAAATAAGGGATCGAAAGTTATGGCCGAAACACAATTTTTGTCTTCTGTCTACAAAGTATACGAAAAGTCTTTATGTTCGCTCCAAAACCAAACTTTTACAAAAGGCCTGGAGACGCATAGTGTTATATACCAATCGACTCAGCTCGATGAACTGAGATGATGTCTCTGTGTTTGTATGTATGTGTGTGCGCGAGTTAAAGACTTGGGGGTTCGTTAAAGACTTGGGGGTTTGGTAGAATGGGGAACAGGCTCCATTATGTCTGTTTGTAACTTGAGTTGGGTTGTCCTGCGGAAGAAAACTTGAAAGAGAACAGCGATAGTTATGATAGGGAGGATGGTTGCTCCTCCAAGAATTGACCAGTGTGGGAACTGTACACTGTTA
>NW_026943445.1:0-3933 GCF_024139115.2 Armigeres subalbatus | reverse complement strand
TCCGAATACTATTTACTATTAGGCGCGAAATGCGTCAGAAGTAGAAAATGAGGTGGAAGGTGGCGATCATTATTTATGTTCGTTTGACTTCCTACTTACACGAGACTAAATAATCCAGAGGGAAAAGGCAGGTCTCGAGCATAAAAGTGACCTGAAGGCATGGGGCTCATCAGTTATCAGTCAAGTCAAGGGCCAATTTTCAGAATGACCACTTGCTGGCGGGCCAGAAAATATTCGGTATATATTTTCATTCATTCAAAAAAAAAAAAACTTTTTTCCATTATTAATTTTTAAAAAGATAGACTAAACACGATATTATTGCGTTTGAACATTTTTTTTGTCTGCTTATTTTCTTTTTCTTTCACGTAACAGGACATGGCATTGTTGGATTCTTTCTAATACTCAATGCATATTGATTTCGCAATCCGTGATCAAATTTTGCAAGCAAATAATAAAGATCAATAATTACTTGTTTCTGTTTTCATTGTTGATAAAAGTTGTTCAAACAGATATGTACATCTGGAGAGAGAAAATATCTTTTAAAAGATGTTTCTTTCTAAAATATAGATTTGTGAACGAGGTCAATTATGTCTTTGAAACATTTCAGGAACATTATTAACATCAATAAACGGTGTTTAAAAACCGTGTTTTCAAAAATAAGCTAAAAATGTTGGACATTTCTGTCTAAGGATTTCGAGTTTACCAGCATATTTAACAAATTTGCATGAACTGTTTTCTAGATTAGAGAAATGTATCTATTTTCGACAATCAATTGTGCCAAATTATTTGAATTTTGTTTCAATGATTTGCATGTTGGATAATAAAAATTCGACGTGTTGATCCTTAACTTGCAGCTTGATGTTCAAGTCATTAAGCTGTTTGGTGATATGTTCTATAAAGGCCAAGCCACTCACCCATTCAGGGTCATGCAGCTTAGGCATTGGTTCTACTTTATCTTGTAAAAATAGTGTGATTTCCTTTCGAAGAGAATAAAATCTCAAGCAAGGTACCATGGCACAATGGGGAAATCCGATTTCAAAGGTGGAAAAAATTGATAACTTTCTTCACGAACAACTTACAGAAGAGATCAAGAGCTTATTCGAAAGGGAATTTTGCAAAGAATTCAGTGAGTGCTGTTGGACGTGGAACGCTTCTGTATGTAGTTATTGAGCTCGTTTTGCCCTAATGCCCCATATATCGCGAGTTTCCAAACTATTTGTCATTTTATCTTTAAGACATTGTTCTAAAATTGCGTTTATCTCTTCACTGTGGATCCACAGAAGGGCACTAAATATATTTTGTTGGTAAAAGTTGGAAATTTAAGGGATTTTGGGGTCAAATAAGCATCAAAGTGCATTTTATGTGCAATTTTCATGTATTCTGTAAAAAAATAGTAATATTTACAGAGAAGTGTTGATATTATTCTCTCAAAATGTTGAACAGATATTGACAAATGTTTGCCGAACAAAAATTAATGAAGTAAATCGTTTCACAAATGTTTTATTTGGTTATTTATTGAGTAAAAAACGATTTTTAAAAACTTTTGAATAGCATCGATGCCAAACATTTCCAAACCATACCAGATAGCACAACTAGACAAGAATAGTCATATGTTATGAGTCTTGATGTGATCATAGATAGGAGGTGATGGGAGATACTCTTTTTTCTTGCCTTTTTGCCCAAATTCCCCTATGAAATAATGTAGCTCAATGATTCTGAGCAAGGAAATGATGTAGCAAAATTAATTTAATTGATGTTTTCCAATGATATAATGAAAATGACAAATAATCATATAATTCATTAAAAATATTGAATTATAGGGGATTTAGGGGTCATACAGCTCATTTAATGTAACTTTTTATACAAAATAGGATAACTTTTCTCACGAGCGACTCACAGATAAGTAGGGGTGGTGGAAATTCGCGACAAAATTTTCAAAATTTCGCGGACAGCTAGTTCAGAAAATCTGAAAATTCGCGGCCATTTCGCAGTAAATTATATTTCGGTACAAAAAATTAAAAAAGACAATGTAGATTCCTTATTTATTTAAATTGTTGCATTTATCAATTTTTTTTTAATTATATCTTTGCATTACTGGTCAAAAGCACTTAGTTGGACCGCAAGACCCTGCAAAGCAGAGCATCGCGTGTAGCTTCTATTCATTCGTGTTGTTAGTCCGAACCAACAGCCCAAACAGCGTTCGGTTGGTTCGGTTCACTTTTTTTTCAAATGAAAATTATCACTCATAAGGCAACATATTGAAATTCATACCGATTCCTTGTGGCAGAATTTCCATAAAAGGCGTTTTGTTGAAAATCGTACGTTCATTTTCCTCAGTGTACCCAATAAATCACAAAACAAAACACTTGCGAAATGATTTATTTCATTAGTAATTGTTTCGCAAACATTTATCAATGTCTGTAGAACATTTTGGTAGAACAATAATATTTTTATTAATTTTTACAGAATACATGAAAAGTTCACGTAAAAGTGCAATTTAATACTTATTTGACCCCAAAACCCTTAAATTTCCAACTTTTACCAACAAAGCATGTATAGTGCTTTTCTATGAATCTATAATGAAGAGGAGAACAGAATTTCAGTGTAATTTTTATAAGATGAAAGTACCAAAATATGAATAATTTTGATGTATGGGACATTGGGCAAAACCAGCTCAATAACTGCATACAGAAGTGTCTCATGTCTGTAAAACATCACTCACTGAATTTCTTGGAAAATTCGCTGTCGAATAAGCCCTTAACCTTCTATGTGAGTCACTCGTAAGAAAAGTTATCCTATTGCGTATAAAAAGTTACATTAAATGAGCTGTATGACCCCTAAATCCCCTATAATTTAATATTTTTAATGAATTATATGATTATTTGTTATTTTCATTATATCATTGGTAAACTATGAATTAAATTAACATCACTACATCATTTCTTTGCTCAGAATCATTGAGCTACATTATTTCATAGGGGAATTTGGGCAAAAAGGCAAGAAAAAAGAGTATCTCCCATCACCTCCTATCTATGATCACATCAAGACTCATAGCATGAGCTATTCTTGTCTAGTTGTGCTATCGGGTACTGGTTTGAAATGTTTGGCATCGATGCTATTCAAAAGTTTTATAAATCGTTTTTTTTCAATAAATAACCAAATAAAACATTTGTGAAACGATTTATTTAATTAATTTTTGTTTGGCAAACATTTGGCAATATCTGTTCAACATTTGAGACAATAATATCAACACTTATCTGTAAATATTACTATTTTTACAGAACACATGAAAATTACATAAAATGCACTTTGATGCTTATTTGACTAAAATCCTTAAATTTCCAACTTTTACCAACAAAATATATTTAGTGCCCTTCTGTGGATCCACAGTGAAAAAATAAACGCAATTTTAGAACCATGTCTTAAGATAAAATGATATTTTGGGCATTAGGGCAAAACAGGCTCAATAACTACATACAAAAGCGTTCCGTCCATGAGCAGCACTCACTGAATTCTTTGCAAAATTCCCTTTCGAATAAGCTCTTGATCTCTTCTGTAAGTTGTTCGTGAAGAAAGTTATCAATTTTTCCACCTTTGAAATCAGATTTCCCCATGCATGGGCTTGCCAACGAACTTACTTAACAAATCCCTGTATTCTGCTTCCATTTCCGTCAACATGATTTGGAATTAGTGGTAGTTGAGTTTCTTCGCTAAGGAAAAGATGATTTTCCTAAAACGAGCGTCCTTTACATCACTAATATTGATGGTTTTTGCACATAGATCTTATTTGGTGAAAAATTAATTAGCAGAGAAGTATAAAAAAAACTTTTGTGGCTGATTAACAATTGTTAAACAAATAAACAAATTGCATTAATCTTCAAGTTTCACAACGCTCGTGTTCTTTCCCGTCATTGCCGGAGATCCACCATCTGT